>NC_053025.1:177723434-178023434 GCF_003073215.2 Triticum urartu | reverse complement strand
TTAAATAGAAAGAGGACTTCGAGATTAAGATCTAGGCGCTTGTTTCACCTGATTTGGATAAACGAGCGAAAAGATATACTAGATCGAAGATTAGGGCAGAAATCGCGATCGGAAATAATCGCGGAAAGACAATGGAAAAAGAAAAACTAACGAACAGGCTAACGAACAAACGTTCGCTGTCTGCGACTAACTAACGAGCAACGTTCGTTAAAATGAACGTACGGACGAATGTCCGCTAAATAAATAAACCAACAGAAAATCGAACGAACAGATCTATTTTAGAAAAACTAGATCTAGGGTTTTCTAAAAAACCAAAGGTTTTCCCGAGAAAACCGGCCGGCGGCGGCTATCGCGGCGTCGTCGGGATCGGCGGCGGCGGGCGGCGGCTCCGTCGGCAGCGGGATCGGCGGTGGCGGGAAGCGGCGCGGCGGACTGCGACTACCTCCGCGCGGCGGCGGTGCGGCGGGAGGCGCTGGCGGTGGGAGGCGGCGTGGCGGCGCGCGGGCGACGGCGCGGCGACGGGAGGCGCTGGCAGCGGCGGGCGGCGCTAGGGTTCGGGCGGAGCTGGCGGTGTCGCGGGCCTCGGGCTTCGCCTTAAAAAGCCGGCCGGGCGGTGTCCTAGTCGGGCACGGCCTGTTTGGTCGGTGTTGTCTTTATAAAAAAACCTTATAGGGAAAAACAAATAAAAGAAATACTAAACGGACTCCAAAAATCCTGAAATAATCTTTCACGCTCCTCTAATAATATTTCGGACAAAGTGAACATTTATTTGTGCCTCTAATGCAATTTTGAAAAACGCATACTTTTTTTCCTAATTCAAATAAAATTGCAACAAAATCCAAATAAAATTTATCATTTGATTTTAATATTTTCCTCCAATATTTCACTTATTTTTTTGGAGAAGTAATATTATCTCCTCTCATATATTTTAATATGAAATATTTTCGGAGATAAAAATTATTAAAACGAAAATGGTCCTTGCCTCAATATTTGATAAAATTCAAATATGAAGAACGTGAAATCCCCAACTCACTCCGTGGGTCCTTGAGTTGCTAGTATTTTCGAGGATCGCGAAACGAAATGCAATAAAATATGCTATGCATGAATGACCTATGTATAACATTCCAAATTGAAAATTTGGGATGTTACAGTACGACAGTAGCATTATAAGATGACCCCTCACTAAATTTCAAGGTATAAGTGTTCTCCCTGAGTATGCACCATTGTTACAGTTCATCATGTCGACACACCACGTGATGATCGGGTGTGATAAGCTCTACGTTCACATATAATGGGCGTAAGACTGTTTTGCATGTGCAGAATGTTGGATTTCGAGTTCCAGCAAAACCCTTGAGGTTCGAACACTGGGGTGTGCAGGAAGATCTCTCCCCCCTCTCTAGCTCGTGCACATCATGATCTCATGGCCTAGCTCGATGAACCAAAAGAACAAGAGGAGACAATATTTATACTGGTTCGGGCCACCGATGTGGTGAAATACCCTACTCTAGTGTGTTGTGGTGGATTGCCTCTTGGACTGGGGATGAACAGTTACAAGGGAGGAACAACCTCCTGAGGAGAGGTGTTCTTGTGCTTGGTGAGCTTGAGTGGTTGAGGATGATCTAGATGATCTCCATGATCTGGATGATCTGGATCCCTATTGTGGTGGCTAGTCCTATTTATAGAGGCCCTGGTCCTCTCACCAAATATTGAGCGGAAAGGGATCCAACAATGGCCAAATTCGAAGGGAGACAACTAGCACAACTTACCCTGACTATAGGTGGTCTTCGCCTGCCAAAGGCTCTGGTGGTGATGCCGTCTTGGGCTCCACGGTGACCTCCGCCCTGTCGTCCTGCTGGTCTTGGTCTTGTTGCACTGATATGGAAACCTTTGCCTGATGCCTTGGGACTCCTCGCCTGCTCTTGCCTCTTTAGCATCAAAGGGGAAACGAGGACACTACGCACGCTAGTGCCCGCCTGGGGCCCGCTTGGCTCCAATCGTCATGGATAACGTCACAGGGTCCTCGCGAGGTGTCACTTGCCTTGATCTCTCCGCCCCTCATGAGCCTTCCTGGTGAAGCTGCCCCCGAGGAGGTCTTGTGTCATCCGCCCCGCGAGGCTTGGCCCCTCGTGAGGGTCTTGAGTGTTTGCTGGTGAATATGGGCCGTACATGGCCGCTGGTGGAGCCGCCGCGGGCCGCAGGTAGGCAAGTCCGGGGAGCCCCGTTCCCAGAATGCCGACTGTAGCCCCCGGGCCCAAGGCGCGCTCGGACTTGGCTTTGAGGCGAAGCCAAAGGGCAAGTGTGGAGCGCCACGGGCCCCAACAGCCTGCGGCCTCGGCTGGCGCGTGGCGACCGATTGGACGTGGGCGTCTCCGGTTCCCCATGCTTCCTCGGCAACTTCCCGACTTGACGAGTCCTTGCTGCATGCAGAAAAAGATCATTATTACCTTAGATCATGGAGGCCGGCGGTTGTCCTCCCCTTGGCTATAAACGGGAAGAGGGGGGCGGAGCCCCTGTCACCCATCTCTTCCTTTGCTTCTCCCGCTCCTTCTTCTTCCTCGCTTGATCGCTCGCTGCATCAACCATGGTGCCGATACGGAGGTTCTCGGCTGCGGAGAAGGAAAAGACTCCCCTTGACGAGCTCGAGACACTTCCGCCGAAGAAAAGGCTGTCCCATCGTCACGACATAGTCGTGAGGCTGGAAGTGTCGTGCCCATGGTATGAGCAGCCACCTCCCGGGTATCCTTGCCCTTGTATGCCCGAGCCGAGGGCTTCGGAGGAAGGGCGGCGAACGATGATGCCCACGCCATGGCCATCGTCGTCGCACCGTGGTGACGTAGGCCGCCGACCCAGGAGTCCACGCCGCGGACTCCTTAGGAGAATTCGTGCTGTGGGCAGCGATGCCTCCGCGCACTTGGATTCGCTTCCTGCAGTTCTTCGCCGCCAAGATGCCGCCGAGGGCCCCCCTCGAGCTTTGGCTACAGCACGCCGACAATGATGCCCCGGTGACTGGGGCGGAGGTTGAAGCTGTCTCCTCCGGGAGGATCTTCATGACTCATGGCTGGGGCGAGGTCACTCGAGTCTGCCGTGTGGAAGGCGCCCTCACCATCCACTTCGAGTATGACGGTGTCTCCATGATGTTTTTCAAGGTCTTCGACAAGGAAGGCCGGCACTTGGAGTGCTGCCCTGAAGGGGGTTGCCTGGACGGTACAGCGGCCAATGCCGAGATGACCGCGGGCTTCACCACCGACACCTCCAACAGTGGTAGAGACTCCTAGTGGTCCAACGATTCTCCCGAGCATGATGAGAGTCCGAAGACAAGCGATGATAGCTACACGCCCCCGAGCTCTCACCGCGCTCGGAGCAAGGTCGCAGCGTCCGGCCGCCGCCGTCGCTAATCTGGATGGGGTTGGCACCGGCCTCCGGAGGCCAACTATTGATGATGGCATCGGAGACGTTCGGCGCGTGTAGATAGGATCCCTAGAAACTTCCTTCCCTTGTTCCCTGTGAGGAATCAAGACAGACCCCGTGGGGGCGTGTAAAGGGTCTGTAATGTATCTTGTTGATATTATCCTTATTATGAAAATTTGCGAATGCATGTCCTGCTAAGGCTCAGTCTCCCCTTTCCAACCCCACGGCAGCTTGGTGCTCTACGCCGATAGGTCCTGGTCCTCAGGCAGGCTGCAACCGTCGCTGGTATGCCAGGTCGCGATGCCATGGTCAAGGCTAGGAGGTGAGCAGCCCGAGGTCTAGTAAGAGCTCCTGAGGTGCGATGCTCAAGAGGTCCCCTTTAGTGCGGAAGCAGCTACCTGAGGATGGGAAAGGTAGGCGACGTTGCCGCAGCAGGGCAGCAAAAGGCGAGGATCTTATGCCGTAGCGCTGGGTCGATCCGGGCGCAAGACTTATCTTGGCATTCCAGAGTTGGTTCCTCGTGTTGCGCCAGACTTGTGCGTCGACCACTGTTGGGTAGCTTGGTTAGGCCCGTGCGAGCCTCCCCCTCTTCTCCACGCTCTTCTATGTGCTCTACGTCCTCAGGTCCCGGCCCTCGAGCGAGCTCAGCCGCCGCTAGTATGCTAGGTCGCGGTGCCATGTTCAAGGCTAGGGGTGAGGGCTAGAGAGCCAGTAAGAGCTCCTGAGTCGCGATGCTCAGGGGCCCCCCTTTTAACATGCAAGCGAATTGCATGGGAGAAGAGGGAGCCCGCGGTACCGCCCACTGTAGTCCTCAGGAGGTTCCTGCAAGTTAGCGTGAGGAAGGGCACAAATTGCCATGGTGATTGCTGGTCCGCCACTGGTTGCTTCACAAGGAGGTGAAGGAACTGAGGGTCCGGTGAGGTGACGTGTGTGGGCGTGCCGCAAGCAGAGCTCGACCGCTCAGATTTGTCAGCGTTGCAGGGACAGACCCGAGCACAAGCATTGTGCCAGCATGAGAGGTTCCCGTGGCGGGCGGTAATCAAGCAGGTAGTGACGATAGGTAGCTTATGCATGGAAAGCAAACTAGGTTAGGTAAATTTAAGAACGATTCATGCCACTAGGTCAGACCCGAGCAGTCTGGGATGATGCAGCCCGAGGGGCGCCCCCAGCAGAGTAAGTTAAACACGTAAAAGGATACGTGCCGCAGGGACAAACCCACGTGGCCTAGGAATGATGTAGCCCATGGGGAGCTCCCAGCTAAATAAGCTTGGAAAATGTCACCTGGTTTGGTTGTCGAAGGAGTGTTGGGGTAGTTGAAGGCGTGCGCTGAAGAAGTCGCTCCTCATGAGCCGTCGTGACCCAGAGCCTCGGGAGGCTCCGGAGGCTTAGGAGGCCTCCTCAGGACCGTCTCTATCTCCGCCAGGACTGCGTGATGCCTGGCCTCCCGACCTACCAGGATGCTCCGCAGGTTGCACTGGAAGGTGGCTGCTACACTCGGCAGGCCGAATGGCATGCACACGTAGCTGTGAGGTGGACCCTCACACCGACCAGCATGCAAAATGTCGGATTTTGGGTTCTGGCAAAACCCTTGAGGTTCGAACACTAGGGTGTGCACGAAGATCTCTCCCTCCTCTCTAGCTCGCGCACATCATGATCTCACGGCCTAGCTCGACGAACCCAAAGAATAAGAGGACACAAGATTTATACTGGTTCGAGCAACCGATGTGGTGTAATACCCGAATCCAGTGTGGTGGATCGACTCTTGGGCTAAGGATGAACAGTTATAAGGGAGTTAGAGCCTCTTGAGGAGAGGTGTTCTTGTGCTTGGTGAGCTTGAGTGGTTGAGGATGATCTGGATCCCTACTGTGGTGGCTAGTCCTATTTATAGAGGCCCTGGTCCTTTCCCCAAATATTGAGCCGGAAGGGATCCAATGACAGCCAAATTCGAAGGGAGACAACTAGTACAAGTTATCCTGACTAAAGGTGGTCTTCTCCTGCCAAAGGCTCTGGTGGTGACGCCGTCTTGGGCTCCACGGTGACCTCCTCCCTGCCGTCCTGCTGGTCTTGGTCTTGTTGCACCGATATGGAAACCTTTGCCTGATGCCTCGGGACTCCTCGCCTGCTGTTGCCTCTTTACCACCAAAGAGGAAACGAGGACACTGCACGCTGGCACCCGCCTAGCTCCAGTCGTCATGGCTTGCATCACAGGGACCTCGCGAGGTGTCCCTTGCCTTGATCTCTCTGCCCCTCTGTAATACCCCGGATGTAATTTACCTTATATGTACTCCAACTCTTGCCGTTTCTGGCACTAAGTTATTTTATTTCCTCGGGTTCGGGTTTTTGTCTCCATGTGTTGTTGTCGTTGTCATGCATCTCATATGATGTCATCATGTGCATTGCATTTGCATACGTGTTCGTCTCATGCATTCGAGCATTTTCCCCGTTGTCCGTTTTGCATTCCGGCGCTCGTATCTCCTCCGGTGGTCCTTTCTACCTTCTTTTCGTGTGTGGGGGTTAAACATTTCCGGATTGGACCAAGACTTGCCAAGCGGCCTTGGTTTACTACCGGTAGACTGCCTTTCAAGTTTCGTACCATTTGGACTTCGTTTGATGCACCAACGGTTAACTGAGGGACCGAGAAGGCCTCGTGTGTGTTGCAGCCCAACACCCTTCCAATTTGGCCCAAAACCCACTAAAACCCTATCCACCATCTAGAGCGTTCGATCACGATCGCGTGGCCACAAACCGCACCTCATTTGGACTCTCCTAGCTCCCTCTATGCCTATATAAAGAACCCCCTCCGAAATTCCCGGGTGAAACCCTAGCCCCTTCTCCCACCGCTCGCCGGACAACGTCCGCCGGCGCCGGACACGTCCGAACCCAGCCACCGCTGCCGCGTGTCGCAGCGGGAGTGGATCCGCCACCCGGTCCCCAGTTCGCCGCGCCGGCCCGCCCGGGCCCAGGCGGGGCCCTCCCCGGCCCGGAGCCGCGCCGCCCGCGCCCGCCCGTCGTCCTCCCGCGCGGCCAAGCCGCCCTACTCTCCCTCACGCCCGGCCGCTGCAGGCGCCATCGCCGGCGACCTCCGGCACGGTCGCACCTCGCCGGGCCTTGCCTCCTCGCCGGCGACGTCCGCCGACCCCGACGCCGTTCTTCCTCTCCGCCGCGTCGCCCCACCGTCGTCCTCCCTCCTCTAGCCGGCGTGCCTCACCAAGTCCGGCGACCTCTCCTCCCCGATGAACAGGAGCTCCGGCCGGCGATCCTCGAAGTGCGTGCGCCAGATCTAGATCCGCGCGGCTACAGTGAAACCCTAGGGGTTGAATCCGTTTTTCCCCAATGTCTGCACATTTTTTTGCATTGTTCATCATGTCGTAACTCCGTATCCGTAGCTCCGTTTTGGGCGTGTAGCATATCAAAATGTTCGCCTCAGAGAGTACATCATTTCATCTCATTGCATCATTTTCATTTGAGCTCATCTTGATGCCCGAAATGCTGTTGGAAGAGAGCTATTTGAGATAATTGTCAGATCTGCTGCATCAAATAGCTATTTGTCATTTTTGCCATGATTAATGTGTGCATGATATGCTCCTGAGTTCTACATGAGTTTTGTTATATGCCATGCCACCTTTACATAGGTGCTTACCATGTATTTTTGTGATATGTGTGGTGACTAGCACAAGCTTGCAAAGTAGTGCATTCGTTAATGCTGATTTCAGGGACTTAGAATTTCTCTAAGTCCTTGATCTGATTTTATCAATATGCCATATGTTCATGTTGTTTCCTAGTGATCCATGCCTCTTTTGAGGATGATCAGTAAGGATGATTTGTTAACATTGTGGTGCTCTATCCATCCATGTCGCTTGTTGGGGTTGATCTTTTATTTTGGTACCGTAGTCGGACCATGAGTGTATTGGATGATTGTAATGTTATTCATGTACTTTGTGTGACGTGGCGAGTGTAAGCCAACTATGTACCTTTTCCCCCTATTATCAATTACATGGGTTGTTGTGAAGATTACCTTGCGACATTGCTTTCAATGCGGTTATGCCTCTAAGTCGCGCTTCGACATGTAGGAGATATAGCCACATCGAGGGCGTTACAAGTTGGTAATCAGAGCCTTCCCCGACCTTAGGAGCCCCCACTGCTTGATCGAATTAGCTGACGAGTTGAGTCTAGAAAAATGTTTTGAGTCATTTAGGAATTATATATCGGAGAGTTTAGGAATTCTTTTTACTCCCCAGTCCCTTCATCGCTCTGGTAAGGTATCCTGACGTAGAGTTTTGACTCTTCTCTTCTCAAATTTCACTAAATTTTTTTTTTAGGATCACGGAGGTATCTGGGAATCGTTCCGATCGATTTGTGACGAGAACATTGTTCTTGGTGCCTCCTGTCATTTAGGGGTTGTGGTAGTGTCCTGGGGAGTTGAGCTCCAAGGTGTTGTCATCACAAATTTATCGTTGCAGTTCTGGAATACCTGAGTTTAGTTCGCCGACATCGAAAATCTCTTTTATGCAGTTGTTGGTGAGATAACCTCGACGCCACCCAGTACTGGGGCGGGAGTTCGGGAGTATTGCCATAACTTGTATAACGGATGCTTTTCGAAGGTTGAGGTAGATGATTTCCGAAGTTTTTTCTCGGTTATGTGTTGAAGGATGGATACAGCTGGATGTAGGATTTGCTAGATTTGGGTGAGATATTATGCTTCCCCTGTATCCCCAACACCTGATTGCATAACTGGAAAGGTTTGGGAGTTTCATAGGTGGGAATTCTTGTAGCTCTAGTTCTTCTTCCACGGATATTTGGTTTGAGATTGGGTGATCCTTATCGAGTATTCGTTCTTGTTCCGTACCTTGTTGATTTTATTCTTCTACATCAATTCTAAGTGGCTTCCCAATTTATGGATATGTGACCATTTCAATTGGAATGCATTCGTTCATTTTGTTCGGATGTGAAGACTATATGTTGCAATTTCAACCCGTTTGGTTCAGCTTCAATAATTATCTGTCAATGTGCTAATGGATATCAACCTGTTCAGGATGGCTCCTCCAACGCGCACGACTCCGAATCCTGATCCGCCACCACCACCTCCACCTCTGGAGGCATGGCAAGCTGTGATGGCCGCTACCAATGCAAACACGCAGCTGATCATGCAAATTCTTCAAGAGCGCAACCAAGCGAACCAAGGCAACCAGGGCAACAATCAGAATCACTTTGCTACACTCAACCAGTTCCTTGCTAACCAGCCAAAGACCTTCAGCAATTGCGTTGAGGCAACTAACGCTGATAATTGGCTCGTGGACTTGTGCAAGCATTTCGAGTGCAGTAACGTCAGGCCTGAGGACTTTGTCAAGTTCGCTTCCTTCCAACTCAAAGACCAAGCTGCAGAATGGTTTCAACAGTACAAAGATTCCAGAGGAGGCCGTGTGATTACCTGGGATGAATTCCGTCAAGACTTCAAAGCTCATCATATTCCTCAGAGCGTGGTTGAAAGCAAGCGTGAGGAATTCCGCAACCTGAAGCAAGGCTCTATGTCTGTCTATGAGTACAACAAGATGTTTCAGAAGCTCTCCTGTTTTGCTAAGTAGGACGTCCCTGACGAGAAGAGCATGATATACCAGTTCAGGGGTGGTCCCAGAGAAGAAATCCAGCTAGCTCTTGTTCTCTTTGAGCCCATGAGGTACGATGGGTTTTACAACATGGCATTGAAGCAAGAGGCTGCTCAACTGAAGTGCGATGCTTCCAAGAAGCGAGTCAAAATATGCTACTCCTTCTTCCTCAACTCAAGTGGCTAAGCAGCATAAGTATTGGCTTCCTCCTCCGTTCCGTCAGCCTTATCAGCAGAAGAGCAAAGGTGGCAGTGCATCTTCCCACCCACCCAACCCTGGCTTTCAGAACAAGACTTCGTCTCAAGCTCCAAGATCGAGTTCTCCGTATCACCGTCTGCTTTCAGAGGTCACGTGCAACAAGTGCCAATAGAAGGGTCACTATGCCAACAAATGCTTCAATCAGAGGCGTCTTCCTCCTCCTCCTCCTGTGAGATCGGTAAGTAAAGCTATGGTCAAGCATAACCCCAAGTCTGCTAAGGTCAACTTGTTGAACGCAGCTCAGGCAGAGGACTCGCCAGATGTGATTATGGGTAACCTTCCTGTTAATGACATTCATGCAAGAGTTCTTTTTGATACTGGTGCATCTTTGTCATTTTTATCAAAGCCTTTTGCATCCATGCATGATGTGCATACTGTTGATTTGCCTAAGCCGATAGCGGTTTCTTCTCCGGGTTTGTTCATGAACACCAAAATGTTGGCTCCGGATGTTACTATCACGTTGGGCGATTACAAGTTTCTTTCTTCTCCAATGGTCCTTGGAAACTCAGATATTGATCTTATTCTCGGAATGGATTGGCTTTCTAAGCACAAGGCGCACCTTGATTGTGCTGCCAGGCAGATTCAATTGACTCATTCATCTGAGGATGTAATTGTCTTTGCTGCTCGTGATGATACCATCCGCATGTTTTCTCTCAATGAGAAGGGTGAACTGGATGCCATCTCTCAAATTCCAGTCGTTTGCGAATATCAAGACGTCTTTCCAGAAGAGCTTCCAGGAATGCCTCCGCACTGGCCAGTTGAATTCGTCATCGATCTTGAGCCTGGCACGGAACCGGTTTGCAAACATCCTTACAAGCTCGGACCTGAAGAGTTGAAGGAGTTGAAGAAGCAACTCGATATTCAAGAGCGAATGGGTCTCATCCGACCTAGTTCTTCTCCATGGGGTTGTGGAGTACTTTTTGTGAAGAAGAAGGATGGAACGGACCGACTTTGTGTTGACTACCGTCCATTGAACAAGAAGACTATCAAGAACAAGTACCCACTTCCCAACATCAATGAGTTGTTTGAACAACTCAAAGGTGCCCAAGTATTCCCCAAGCTTGATCTCCGTATGGGTTATCACTAGATTCGAATCCGTGAGCAAGATATTCCCAAGACGGCTTTTAGAACAAGCTATGGTTCATACGAATACACTGTCATGTCTTTTGGCCTCGTCAACGCTCCTCCAACTTTCTCTCGCATGATGAACTTCATCTTCAACGCCTACACAAATGACTTCGTTTTGGTCTATCTTGATGACATTCTAGTCTTTTCGAAGAACAAGGAAGATCATGCCAAGCACTTGCGTTTGGTGCTCGATAAGCTCAGGGAACATCAGTTCTACGCCAAGTTCTCAAAGTGCGAGTTTTGGCTCGATGAGGTTCTCTATCTGGGGCATATCATCTCTGCCAAGGGCATAGCGGTGAATCTTGAGAAGGTGTCTGCAATTGTGAATTGGGAACCACCTCAGAACGTGAAGCAACTCCGCAGCTTCCTTGGTCTCGCAAGCTACTGTCGAAGGTTCGTTGAGAACTTTTCAAAGATCGTGAAGCCCCTTTCCAACCTTCTCCGGAAGCACGTCAAGTACGTTTCATCTCCGGAATGTGACATCGCTTTCAACACTTTGAAAGAGAAATTGGTCACTGCTCCAGTTCTGACTCCTCCTGATGAATCCAAACCGTTCGAGGTCTTCTGTGATGCCTCTCTTCAAGGTCTTGGTGCAGTGTTGATGCAAGAGAAGAAAGTTGTGCCTTATACCTCTCGCCAGTTGAAGCCCAACGAGAAGAACTACCCCACTCATGACCTCGAGTTGGCGGCAGTTGTGCATGCTCTTTTGACTTGGAGACATCTCTTATTGGGAAGAAAAGTGGACATCTTCACTAACCACAAGAGTCTCAAGTACATCTTCACTCAGCCTAATCTCAACCTCAGGCAGACTCGTTGGGTCGAAATGATTCAAGAGTATAATCCGAGTATCCAGTATACTCCAGGCAAGGCCAATGTGATTGTTGACGCATTGAGCAGGAAGGCTTACTGCAACAGTCTGATTATCAAGCCTTACCAACCCGAGCTTTGTGAAGCTTTCCGCAAACTCAATTTGCAAGTTGTTCCTCAAGGTTTCCTCGCCAACCTTCAAGTCTCTCCTACCTTGGAAGATAAGATTCGCAAGGCTCAACTTCTTGATGCTTTGGTGAAGAAGGTGAAGATTGGGATTGCCAAGAGTCAACCCAAGTACAAGTGATATCACCTTGATGACAAGGATACTCTCTTCTTCGAGGATCGCATTGTTGTGCCCAAAGGTGACCTTCATAAAGTTATCATGAATGAGGCTCACAATTCACTCCTCTCCATCCACCCTGGGAGTACGAAGATGTATCAGGACCTCAAGAAGGCTTATTGGTGGACTCGAATGAAGCGCGAGGTTGCTCAGTTCGTGAATGAATGTGATGTCTGCAGAAGAGTGAAGGCAGAACACCAAAGGCCAGCTGGTCTCCTCCAACCTCTTGCCATTCCAGAATGGAAGTTTGACCACATTGAGATGGACTTCGTGACTGGGTTTCCAAAGTCCAACCGTGGAAATGATGCTATATTCGTTGTCATCGACAAACTCACTAAAGTGGCTCACTTTCTGCCTATCAAAGAGTCTATCACTGCAGCTCAATTGGCGGAGCTTTATACCTCTCGGATTGTCTCTCTGCACGGCATTCCCCAGTTGATCTCTTCAGACCGTGGCAACATCTTTACCTCCAAGTTCTGGGATTCTTTTCAGAAGGCCATGGGCACCAACATCCGCTTCAGCACAGCTTTCCATCCTCAAACTAGCGGTCAAGTCGAGCGTGTCAATCAGATTCTTGAAGATATGCTCAGGGATTGTGTGATCTCCTTCGGTATGAAGTGGGAAGATTGTCTTCCATACACCAAATTCTCCTACAACAACAGTTTTCAAGCAAGTTTGGGCAAGGCCCCATTCGAAATTCTCTATGGCAGGAAGTGCCGTACTCCTCTTAACTGGTCAGAAACCGATGAACGTCAACTTCTTGGAAATGACTTGATCACAGAGGTAGAGGAAATGTGCAAAGTCATTCGTGATAACCTCAAAGCAGCGCAATCGCGCCAGAAAAGCTACTATGATAGTAAGCATCGTGATTTGGCTTTCGAGATCGGAGACCATGTTTACCTCCACGTCTCTCCAATGAAAGGTACTCGTCGCTTCGGTATCAAAGGGAAGCTTGCCCCTAGATACGTGGGTCCTTTCAAGATCGTCAGCAAGAGAGGTGATCTCGCCTATCAACTCGAGCTTCCTTCAAACTTTTCAAATGTGCACGACGTGTTCCATGTCTCTCAGCTCCGCAAGTGCTTCAAGACTCCTGACCGCACCGTCAACTTCGAAGACATTGATCTCCAAGAAGACCTTTCCTATCGTGAGCACCCAGTTGCTATTCTTGAAGAGACTGAACGCAAGACTCGCAATAAGTTAATCAAATTCCTCAAAGACAAGTGGTCACACCATTCCGACCGTGAAGCCACCTGGGAATGCGAGGATCACCTTCGTTCTGAGTACCCGGCATTCTTCCAGTCCTAGATCTCGGGACGAGATCCTTTCGTAGTGGTGGAGTGTTGTAACACCCCGGATGTAATTTACCTTATATGTACTCCAACTCTTGCCATTTCTGGCACTAAGTTATTTTATTTTCTCGGGTTCGGGTTTTTGTCTCCGTGTGTTGTTGTCGTTGTCATGCATCTCATATCATGTCATCATGTGCATTGCATTTGCATACGTGTTCGTCTCATGCATCCGAGCATTTTCCCCGTTGTCCGTTTTGCATTCTGGCGCTCCTATCTCCTCCGGTGGTCCTTTCTACCTTATTTTCATGTGTGGGGGTTAAACATTTCCGGATTGGACCTAGACTTGCCAAGCGGCCTTGGTTTACTACCGGTAGACCGCCTGTCAAGTTTCGTACCATTTGGACTTCGCTTGATGCTCCAACGGTTAATCGAGGGACTGAGAAGGCCTCATGTGTGTTGCAGCCCAACACCCTTCCAATTTGGCCCCAAACCCACTAAAACCCTCTCCACCATCTAGAGTGTTCGATCACGATCGCGTCGCCGCAAACCGCACCTCATTTGGACTCTCGTAGCTCCCTCTATGCCTATATAAAGAACCCCCTCCGAAATTCCCGGGTGAAACTGTAGCCCCTTCTCCCACCGCGCGCCGGACAACGTCCGCCGGCGCTGGACACGTCCAAACCCAGCCGCGTGTCGCAGCGGGAGTGGATCCGCCGCCCCGGTCCCCATTTCGCCGCGTCGGCCCACCCGGGCCCAGGCGGGGCCCTCCCCGGCCCGGAGCCGCGTCGCCCGCGCCCGCCCGTCGTCCTCTTGCGCGGCCGAGCCGCCCTGCTCTCCCTCGCACCCGGCCGCTGGATGCGCCATCGCCGGTGACCTCCGGCGCGGTCGCACCTCTCCGGGCCTTGCCTCCTCGCCGGCGACGTCGGCCGACCCCGCCGCCGTTCTTCCTCTCCGCCGCGCCGCCCCACCGTCGTCCTCCCTCCTCTGGCCGGCGTGCCTCGCCAAGTCCGGCGACCTCTCCTCCCCAGCGAACAGGAAATCCGCCCGTCGATCCTCGAAGTGCGTGCGCGCCAGATCCAGATCCACGCGGCTACAGTGAAACCCTAGGGGTTGAATCCGTTTTCCCCCTAAGTCTGCATATTTTTTGCATTGTTCATCATGTCGTAACTCCGTATCCATAGCTCCGTTTTGGGCATGTAGCATATCAAAATGTTCGTCTCAGAGAGTACATCATTTCATATCATTGCATCATTTTCATTTGAGCTCATCTTGATGCCCGAAATGCTGTTGGAAGAGAGCAATTTGAGATAATTGTTAGATCTGCTGCATCAAATAGCTATTTGTCATTTTTTCCATGATTAATGTGTGCATGATATACTCCTGAGTTCTACATGAGTTTTGTTATATGCCATGCCATCTTTACATAGGTGCTTACCATGTATTTTTGTGATATGTGTGGTGACTAGCACAAACTTGCAAAGTAGTGCATTCGCTAATGCTGATTTCAGGGACTTAGAATTTCTCTAAGTCCTTGATCTGATTTTATCAATATGCCATATGTTCATGTTGTTTCCTAGTGATCCGTGCCTCTTTTGAGGATGATCAGTAAGGATGATTTGTTAACATTGTGGTGCTCTATCCATCCATGTCACTTGTTGGGGTTGATCTTTTATTTTGGTACCGTAGTCGGACCATGAGTGTATTGGATGATTGTAATGTTATTCATGTACTTTGTGTGACATGGCGAGTGTAAGCCAACTATGTACCTTTTCCCCTATTATCATTTACATGGGTTGTTGTGAAGATTACCTTAATTGCGACATTGCTTTCAATACGGTTATGCCTCTAAGTCGTGCTTCGACACGTAGGAGATATAGCCGCATCGAGGGCGTTAGACCCTCGCGAGCCTGCCTGGTGAAGATAGCCACGAGGAGGTCTTGTGTTGTCCGCCCCACGAGGCTTAGCCCCTCGCGAGGGTCTTGAGTGTTTCCTGGTGAAGATGGGTCGTACAGGGCCGCTGGTGGAGCCGCTCCGTGGGCCGCGGGCAGGCAAGTTTGGGGACCCCCATTCCCAGAACGCTGACACAGAATACTCAGGTTAAACTTGACGAGCCTAGGTTATACAAATATGACCTCGAAACACTGAGACCGAAAGGTCGAACATGAATCATATTGTAGATATGATCAACATAGAGATGTTCATCATTGAAAACTAGTCCATCTCACGTGATGATTAGACATGATTTAGTTGATATGGATCATGTGATCATTTAGACGACTAGAGGGATGTCTATCTAAGTGGGAGTTCTTAACTTATATGATTAATTGAACTTTAATTTATCATGAGCTTAGTCCTGATAGTTTTTGCATATCTATGTTGTTGTAGATCAATGGACCCTACTACCATTCCCTTGAATTTTAATGCGTTCCTAGAGAAAGTTAAGTTGAAAGATGATGGTAGCAACTACACGGACTAGGTCCATAACTTGAGGATTATCCTCATTGTTGCACATAAGAATTACGTCCTGGAAGCACCGCTAGGTGCAAGACCCGCTGCAGGAGCAACTCCGGATGTTGTGAACGTTTGGCAAACTAAAGCTGATGACTACTCGATAGTTTAGTGTGACATGCTTTACGGCTTAGAATCGGGACTTCAAAGACGTTTTGAACATCATGGAGCATATGAGATGTTCCAAGAGTTGAAGTTAATATTTCAAGAAAATGCCCGAGTTGAGAGATATGAAGTCTCCAATAAGTTCTATGGCTGCAAAATGGAGGAGAACAGTTCTGTCAGTGAACACATACTAAGAATGTCTGGGTACCATAACCACTTGCCTCAGCTGGGAGTTAATCTTCCTGATGATAGTGTCATTGACATAGTTCTTTAATCACTGCCCAAGCTATAAAGGCTTCATGATGAACTATAGCATGCAAGGGGTGGAAAAGACAATTCCCGAGCTCTTCGCAATGCTTAAGGCTGCGGAGGTAGAAATCAAGAAGGAGCATCAAGTGTTCATGGTTAACAAGACCACTAGTTTCAAGAAAAAGGGCAAAGGGAAGAAAGGAAACTTCAAGAAGAATAGCAAGCAAGTTGCTGCTCAAGGGAAGAAGCCCAAGTCTAGACCTAAGCCTGAAACTGAGTGCTTCTACTGCAAAGGGACTGGTGACTGGAAGCGGAACTGCCCCAAGTATTTGGCGGATAAGAAGGATGGGAAAGTGAAAGGTATATTTGATATACATTTTATTTATGTGTACCTTACTAACGCTCGTAGTAGAGCCTGGTTATTTGATACTGGTTCTGTTGCTCATATTTGCAACTCGAGATAGGGGCTACATATTAAATAAATATTGGCTAAGGACGAGGTGACGATGCGAGTCGGAAATGGTTCCAAGGTCGATATGATCGCCGTCGGCACGCTACCTCTACATCTACCTTCAGGATTAGTTTTAAACGTGAATAATTGTTATTTGGTGCCAGCGTTGAGCATGAACATTATATCTGGATCTTGTTTGATGCGAGATGGTTATTCATTTAAATCAGAGAATAATGGTTGTTCTATTTATATGAGTAATATCTTTTATGGTCATGCACCCTTAATGAGTGGTCTATTTTTGTTGAATTTTGATCATAGTGATACACATATTCATAATATTGGATCCAACATATGCAAAGTTAATATTGATATTGCAACTTATTTGTGGCACTGCCGTTTAGGTCATATTGGTGTAAAGCACATGAAGAAACTCCATGCTGATGGGCTTTTGGAATTACTTGATGATGAATCACTTGATGATTGCAAACCATGCCTCATGGGCAAGAGGAATAAGACTCCGTTCTTCGGAACAATGGAGCGAGCCACTGACATATTGGAAATAATACATACTGATGTATGCGGTCCGATGAGTGTTGAGGCTTGCGGTGGGTATTGTTAATTTCTGACCTTCATAGATGATTTGAGAATATATGGGTATATCTAATGAATGAAACATAAGTCTGATACATTTGAAAAGTTCAAAGAATTTCAGAGTGAAGTGGAAAATCATCGTAATAAGAAAATAAAGTTTCTATGATCTGATCATGGAGGTGAATATTTGAGTTACGAGTTTGGTCTTCATTTGAAACAGTTTGGAATAGTTTCGCAACTCACGCCACCCGGAACACCACAGTGTAATGGTGTGTCCGAACATCGTAACCGCACTTTATTAGATAGGCTACAATCTATGATGTCTCTTACCGATTTACCACTATCATTTTGGGGTTATGCTTTAGAGACAGATGCATTCATGTTAAATAGGGAACCATATAAATCCATTGAGACAACACCATATGAACTGTGGTTTTGCAAGAAACATAAGCTGTCATTTCTTAAAGTTTGGGGGTATGATGCTTATGTGAAAAAGCTTCAACCTGATAAGCTCGAACCCAAATCGAAGAAATGTATCTTCATAGGATACCCAAAATAAACTGTTGGGTACACCTTCTATCATAGATCCGAAGGAAAGATATTCATTGCTAAGAATGGATCCTTTCTAGAGAAGGAGTTTCTCTCGAAAGAAGTGAGTGGGAGGAAAGTAGAACTTGATGAGGTAGTTGTACCTTCTCTTGAATTGGAAAATGATTCATCACAGAAATCAGTTCTAGTGATGCCTGCACCAATTAGTGAGGAAGTTAATGGCTATGATCATGAAACTTCAGATCAAGTTACTACCGAACCTCGTAGGTCAACCAGAGTATGGTCGGCACCAGAGTGGTACAGTAATCCTATTCTGGAAGTCATGTTACTAGACCATGACGAACCTACGAACTATGAGGAAGCGATGATGAGCCCAGATTCCACGAAATGGCTTGAGACCATGAAATCTGAGATGGGATCCATGTATCAGAACAAAGTGAGGACTTTGGTTGACTTTCCCGATGATCGGCAAGCCATAAAGAATAAAGGATCTTCAAAAAGAAGTCTAACGCTGACGGTAATGTTACTGTCTACAAAGCTGGACTTGTTGCAAAAGGTATTCGACAAGTTCAAGGAGTTGACTACGATGAGACTTCCTCACCCGTAGCGATGCTTAAGTTTGTCTGAATCATGTTAGAAATTGTCGCATTTTATGATTTTTTAAAGAAGAGTTGGATATGATGCAACCAGAAGGTTTTGTCGATCCTAAATGTGCTAACAAAGTGTGCAAGCTCCAGCGATCCATTTATGGTCAGGTGCAAGCCTCTCGGAGTTGGAATATACGCTTTGATAGTGTGATCAAAGCATATGGTTTTATATAGACTTTTGGAGAAGCCTTTATTTACAAGAAAGTGAGTGGGAGCTCTGTAGCATTTCTAATATTATATGTGGATGACATAGTGTTGATTGTAAATAACACATAATTTCTAGATAGCATAAAAAGATACTTTGTAGGATCGAGAAGAGGTGTTTAGAGGGGGGTGATTATACTCTCAACAAAGAAAAGTAGCAGCTTTTAAGTTCTTTAATTTAAGGTGGAGTTTTAGCACAAGTTTAAACATTCACAATACGTTTCAAGAAAGCATGGCAAGAGTATATGAGCAGCGGAAAGTAAAGCATGTAACTTGCAAGAAAGTAAAGGGGTGAGATTGGAGTGTGCGAACGAAATTAGAGAAACGGAGATTTTTGGCGTGGTTCCCATAGGAGGTGCTATCGTTCATCCACGTTGATGGAGACTACAACCCACGAAGGGTAACGGTTGTGCGAGTCCACGAAGGGCTCCACCCACAAAGGGTCCACGAAGAAGCAACCTTGTCTATCCCACCATGGCCATCGCCCACGAAGGACTTGCCTCACTTGGGTAGATCTTCATGAAGTAGGTGATCTCCTTGCCCTTACAAACTCCTTGGTTCAACTCCACAATCTTGACGGAGGCTCCCAAGTGACACCTAACCAATCTAGGAGACACCACTCTCCAAAAGGTAATAGATTGTGTGTTGATGATGAACTCCTTGCTCTTATGCTTCAAATGGTAGTCTCCCCAACACTCAACTCTCTGTCACAATTTTCGACATGGTGGAAAGATGATTTGACTGGAAAGCAACCTGCGCAAGGCTAAAGATCAAGATTCTTGTGGTTGGATTGGAATATCATGGTCTCAACACATGAGTAGGTGGTTCTCTCTCAGCAAATAAATGCTGGAAGTGTAGGCACGTTCTGATGGCTCTCTCCATAAATGGAGGATGGGTGGAGGGGTGTATATAGCTTCGACACAAAATCTAGCCATTAAACAGAATTCACGAAACTCGGTGGGACCGAATCAAGAAACTCGGTCAGACTGATTTAGTTCAAAATGTGAACGTTAGAATTTTTGGTGGGACCGAGATGATCAACTCGGTGGGACCGATGTGCTAGGGTTAGGGTAAAACCTCAACTCGGTTTGACCGATTACAAAAAGTCGGTGAGACCGATTTTGGCAATAAGCAAAACAGAGAGTTGGTCAAGCAAACTCGGTGGGACTGACTGCATATCTCTGTGAGACCAAAATAGTTGCAACAGGCAACAGAGAGTTTGCAAGCCCATCTTGGTGAGACTGAGATCCCATCAGTGAGACCGAATTGATTAGGATTTCTGGCAGTGGCTATGTCAAGTGAACTCGGTGGCGCCGGATAGATCAAATCTATGGGGCCGAGTTTGACTTTTGGTTTGGGACATATGTGGAAATGAGACAGTGGTTGAGGGCTTTGGAGCATATCACTAAGCACTTTGAGCAAGCAAGCCATTAAGCAACACCTCATCCCCTTTTAATAGTATTGGCTTGCCTATGGACTCAACGTGATCTTGGATCAATGAAATGAAAATGTAGAGTCTTGAGCTTTTGCCAATCCTTGTCCTTAGCTTCTTGAAGGGGTTCCACATCCTCTTGTACATGCCACGCCTTTGTTGAACTCACTGAAATATACTAGATAAAAGTATTTGTCCAACAAGAGATATGTTGACATTAATTACCAAAATCACCGAGGGAGCACTTGTGCTTTCAATCTCCCCCTTTTTGGTAATTGATGACAACATACATCAAAGCTTTAGATAAAGATATGAAGAATAATAAGTAAAGCTTTGGAAGGATATGTAACATGCATAGGCTCCCCTACATGTATGCAATCATGTGAATATGGAATATAAGAGCATGTGAATGCATAACCATGACAGAGCAAGCAAGGAGTTACATGTATCTTGGCTATATGCATTAGAGCAAATGATGTGAATATAGGAAATGTACCTCCATTTTCATGATTTCTTCTTGCAAACAATTTGTACAGTAGCAAGAAATCATCATGCATATGGATGCGATGCATATACTTACCTTGTGGTCTTGAGGTAGCTTTGGAAGAGATGAACCTGAGTAAACATGGTTAGATAACACACGAACATCTACTGGACAAAGCAATTTAAGAAATCACAAGAGTACCAAGATTGGGATGACATGTAGAGAGTGAGTACTAGGTACTCTATCTGATATATACATGTCCCCAAAGAGTAAAGGTGTGCGATGAGTTCGAAGATTTCCTTCCCTTAGATGTCTTTCTCCCCCTGAATCTTATATTGGATAATGGGAGAAGATAGGGCAAACAAAAATCAGAGCAAAACAAATCGTATCAAACTTGACACATGCTAACATGTCTTTCCCCTCTTGAAGATATGTGACTTCTCTCCTGTATGTATAAAAGCATCTGGAGAAGCTTAAGGTCTGCATTCTCTCATATGTGATAAGATTTGATGTGCTATGTCTACCCCTTTGACATGAATTTCCAAGAAGAGATCTTCTGGAGCATGATTCAAGTAGGTTTGGTCCTTGAGTCACATTACAAAAAACATGTAATATAAGATGCTGGTAGAGGACAAGAATCATTGAGTGGGGCTGGAACCAATATGCAGAATGAAAATGGCAAAGTGTTTTCTCAGCATTGAAATCGGTAATACAGAGCCTTTTTCTTCGGTAGCACTGAGTTGTTTCGGTTTAGCCGGAGGAAACTAACCGGGGAGGCCGAATTCAACACAAAGGGAAAACAATTGTCATCTCAGCTCACTTGGCAAATAAGATCTCACAAGGATTTGCAAGGAATTAACTGAAAGATTTGCAATGAATTAGATGCTAGGAATGCAGAACAAAGCATAGAAAGATAAAGAATCTAGATGAAGTTTTTTTTGAAAAGGGAAACAGACATGCAACTGACTAATGCAAGGACACAAAAAACACTAGAGAACTTCATCTAAATTGGTCGGTGACAACGTCATGTATGTTAGTGTATATTGATTGAGTCAAGTGAGAACACTTGATCGTAGGTCATACTCATCGTTTAAGCTCAAAATGGGGTTGCCATTTTTCGTTTAAGAATTTTGGTCTATTCAAATCTTCTTGAGCTGCTTTGACCAATAACTTGGGGTAAAACTTCTCTAAGATGGAATAACATACCTTGGGTGGTGGTGTTGATCTTGATCATGTAGTTGAACTTGTGTGGGATGCTCAAAGTTGATTTAGCTCATCAAATGATTTGGGAGCACTGCTTGTAGTTTAAGTTCATCTACTTACATGGGTTAGTTTTGCAAGGAAGAGCACTTGTGTATCCAAAATGACAATCATGAAATTTGATACCGAATGAAATTTGATATAAAGAAATTGTCAAAGGATATGTTGAAAGGTTTCATGATTCCTTGTCTTCAACCACCATATTGTAGAGACTTGGTGATGTAGAGATTGCTCAAGATGTGAGTGAGTTGCAATGTCATGAATTAGAGCTCATCCAAGTACCTAAAAGGGTTAGATAGCATGCAAGGATGCAAGTATATATCAAAGACATATGATCATCATCGTAAAAGAAATGTCAAGGATTAGTCAAAGGCTCATGCCTTGCATGTATCGAAATGGAGTTTCTACTCCAAGTGTGAAGCATCAATGATGTTCAATTCTCCTCTCAAATGGAAAAATACTTTCTCATCAAGGGGTTTGGTGAAAATATCTGCCAATTGCTTATCAGTACGAACATGCTTAAGATCAATGTCCCCTTTAGCAACGTGATCTCGAATGAAATGATGGAAAACTTCAATATGCTTAGTTCGAGAATGTTGCACGGGATTGTGAGCAATCTTAATAGCACTTTCATTATCACAAAACAATGGAACATGTTCCACATAGATCCCATAATCTTTAAGAGTTTGGGTCATCCAAAGTAATTGAGCACAACATGAACCGGCGGCAATGTATTCCACTTCGGCGGTGGATAAGGATACCGAGTTTTGTTTCTTGGAGGACCAAGACACAAGAGATCTACCAAGAAATTGGGAAGTACCTGAAGTGGACTTTCTATCAACCTTGTCTTCGACATAGTCCGAGTCGGAGTAGCCAACAAGATCAAAAGAAGACCTCTTAGGATACCAAATGCCAAAATTTGCTGTATGGATTAAGTATCGCACTATCCTTTTCACATCCTTAAGATGACATTCTTTGGGGGCCTCTTGATATCATGCACACATAAACACACTTAGCATAATATCAGGACAGGAGGCACATAGATATAACAGTGAACCAATCATAGAGCGCTAAACCTTTTGGTCAACCAGTTTGCCATCCATAGTCAAGTCAATATTTCCACTAGTAGGCATGGTTGTATTCATACCTTTGCATTCTTGCGTGTTGAAATTCTTGAATAAGTCCTTGGTATACTTTGTTTGGGAGATAAAGGTACCCTCCTTAGTTTTCTTGATTTGCAACCCAAGAAAGAACTTGAGTTCACTCATCATAGACATCTCAAACTTCTCCGACATTAGCTTTCCAAACTTTTCACTAAAATGAGGGTTAGTCGAACCAAATATGATATCATCAACATAAATTTGGCACACAAATAATTCTCCATTAACCATTTTAGTAAAAAGTGTTGAATCAATTTTCCATTCTCAAAGCCTTTTTCAATAAGGAACTTAGTCAATCATTTATACCATGCTCTAGGAGCTTATTTAAGACCATAAAAATCTTTGTGAAGTTTGTAAATATGGTTGGGTTTCTTAAGATTATCAAAAGTCGGGAGGTTGTTTAACATAAACTTCCTCCTCAATTTCACCATTTAGAAAAGAACTTTTCATGTCCATTTGGTACAAGGTAATATCATGGTGATTAGCATAGGCAAGTAAGATGCAGATGGACTCAAGTCTAGCAACGGGGGCATATGTCTCACCATAGTAGTGTAGAGTTGGGCGACGAGACATGCTTTTTTATGAACGACTTGTCCATCTTCGTCTTGCTTGTTGCGAAACACCCATTTGGTACCGATGATGTTGTGGTTGTTGTCGGGCTTCTCAACCAATGTCCACACATGGTTCCTCTCAAAGTTGTGTAGCTCTTCATGCATGGCATTTATCCAATCTGGATCTTCCAATGCTTCTTCAACCTTCATAGGTTCAATGCTAGAGATGAATAAATAATGTTCACAAAAATTAGCCAAACGAGTTTTAGAGCGAGTGATTCTCCCGGTTTGGATATCATTTAATATTTGTTCAATGGGATGGTCTCGTGAAACTCTTGTTCGAACTTGTGAGATCTTTTGTTTGGGTCGGGGTGGAACATCTTCTTCATCATATTGTTCTTCTTCTTGGCATTCTACATTGTTGGTGTTGTTGTTCTCTTGTCGGGGTGGAGAAGGAGGTCGATGAGGTTCATCTTGGTGTACTTTCTTGTTTTCTTCATCTTGACGTGTCCCACTTGTGGATGCCTCCGTGTCAACTCTTGGTTCACCTTATCGTGAGGTAGAAGCTTCCACTTGGATGGATGATGCACTCTACTTCACCTCCATTGGACTAGTCTTGCCAATAGGCAAGTCTTGGATTGCTTCCGAAGGGTCTTTGTCTCCTACATCAATTGGCAATTGCTCTACTTGCGAGCCGTTAGATTCATCAAACTTCACATCTACCGTCTCTTCAACCTTTCGGGTGAAATTGTTGTAGACAAAGTAAGTGTGAGAGTTTTAGCCATAACCGAGTAGGAAACCCTCATGAGATTCAGGAGTAAATTTAGAATGACGATGCTTATCAAGAATGTAACACTTTGAGCCGAATACTCAAAAGTACCTAACTTGGGGTTTATTACTGGTGATAAGCTCGTTTGCCGTCTTGCCGAGTAGCTTGTGAAGATATAAACGATTTGTTGCATGACAAGCTATCTCAACCGCTTCCGCCCAAAAGTGTTTTGGTGTCTTGTACTCATCAAGCATTGTTCTCGCCATCTCAATAACAGTCCGGTTCTTCCTCTCAACTAATCCATTTTGTTGAGGCATGTACGCAGCCGGGAACTCATGTGAAATCCCTTCTTCGTCAAGAAAGGTGTCCACATTTGCGTTCTTGAACTCCATTCCGCTGTCGCTGCGAACCTTCTTGATCTTCACTTCAAATTGATTTTGGGCCTTCCTAGCGAATTTCTTGAAGATCTTTTGGACCTGAAATTTATCATCAAGAAAGAACACCCACATAAATCTTGAAAAATCATCGACTATGACTAGACCAAATGAGTTTCCACCGAGACTTTTATAGGCGTTGAGACCAAAGAGATCCATACGAAATAGCTCAAGCGGTCTTCTCGTGGTAATGATGTTCTTCACGGGGTGACTTCCTCCAACTTGTTTTCTTGCTTGACAAGCACTGCACAATCTATCCTTGTCAAATATAACATCTTTCACTCCAAGTATATGATCACCTTTAATAAGCTTATCAAGATTTTGCATGCCCACATGACCTAACCTTCTATGCCACAACCAACCTTTAGAAGATTTAGCAATTAAGAAAGTTATACGTTGAGCCTTTTTAGTGAAATCAAAAATGTATAGATCACCTCTACGTATACCGGTAAAGACCATATTATGATTATTTCTTCGAAATACTTGGAAATCTACTTCAGTAAATAGGACATTGAAGCCAAAGTCAGCTAGTCTAGATATGGAAAGTAAATTATAGCCAAGAGATTCAATGAGCATAACATTTTGTATGGAGCTATCATGTGAGATGGCCACCTTACCAAGGCCAACCACCTTACCCTTTGAGTTGTCACCAAAAGTGACATACTTTCAAGGGCCGGCGTTTTCAGCAAGCTCACGAAACATATCCTTGTCTCCGGTAATATGATCGATACATCCACTATCAAGAACCCATTCCTTTCCTCCAGCCATGTAGCCGCGAAGATTATCCATGAGACCAAGATGTCTCATAGACTCATCAAAATCAAATTCACTATCATCATCCTCATCATAGTATCCATGTTCAACATCGTCTTGTGATTGATCAATTCCTAGAGAGAGTGATTCATTAGATAAGTGATCATAACAATGTTCTCTTTATGAATTCTAATGGCTTCGGAGGTGATATTGCTAATAATTCCAACATCTCCTTTGGCACACATAAGGTCACGAAGCTCAAATAAACAATCACCAAACTTAGGATCATTGAAATTCATCTTACTCAAAGCAATAGACTTATGAAGAATCACATCTAGATTTTGCAAGGAATTGTTTGGAAATCATTCGTCAAGAAATCTCCCGATGGTGTAGGGACAATCAAGAGTAGGCAAGCAAACAATCAAATTTCTAGGCAAACCACTAGGAATAAGATTGACAGTTCTAAGGTTGCGGATCATGTCAATGGACTCATCGGGGGTAGGATGCAAAGGATCAACAAGGGGTGCACAAGGGCTAGTAATGTACATGTTCAAGTGATATTCATTGAAACTCTCAAGCATCTCATTTGTCCACTAGTGAAAGAACTCTCCATCAAGTATAGGCACTCTATGTCTAAGACTCCCCAACATAGACTCATCCATCTTCCTCCAATGGTGATTAAACCAAAGAAATGGAGACCAAAGCTCTGATACCAATTGTAGGGTTGAGAAGAGGTGTCTAGAGGGGGGGCGATTAGACCCTCAACAAGGAAAAGTAGCACTTTTTAATTTCTTTAAGTTAAGTTGGAGTTTTAGCACAATTTTAAACATTCACAATACATTTCAAGAAAGCATGGCCAGAATATATGAGCAGAGGAAAGTAAAGCATGGAACTTGCAAGAAAGTAAAAAAGGGGGGATTGGAGTGTGCAAGCGCAATTGGAGACACGGAGATTTTTGGCGTGGTTCCGATAGGTGGTGCTATCTTACATCCACGTTGATGGAAAATTCAACCCACGAAGGGTAATGGTTGCGCGAGTCCACGGAGGGCTCCAGCCACGAAGGGTCCATGAAGAGGCAAACTTGTCTATCCCACCATGGCCATCGCCCATGAAGGACTTGCCTCACTTGGGTAGATCTTCACGAAGTAGGCAATCTCCTTGCCCTTACAAACTCCTTGGTTCAACTCCACAATCTTGACGGAGGCTCCCAAGTGACAACTGACCAATCTAGGAGACACCACCCTCCAAAAGGTAATAGATGGTGTGTTGATGATGAACTCCTTTATCTTCTGCTTCAAATGATAGTCTCCCCAACACTCAACTCTCTCACAGATTTGGATATGGTGGAAAGATGATTTGAGTGGAAAGCAACTTGGGGAGGCCAGAGATCACGATTCTTGTGGTTGGATTGGAATATCTTGGTCTCAACACATAAGTAGGTGGTTCTCTCTCAGAAAATGAATGATGTAAGTGTAGGCACGTTCTGATGGCTCTCTCCACGAATGGAGGATGGGTGGAGGGGTATATATAGCCTCCACACAAAATTAAGCCGTTACACACAATTCACCAAACACGGTGGGACCGAATCGAGAAACTCGGCCAGACCGATTTAGTTCAAAATGTGAACATTAGGCTTTTCAGTGGGACCGATATAATCAACTCAGTGGGACCGATGTCCTAGGGTTAGGGTAAAACCTCAACTCGGTTTTACCGATTACACAAACTCGGTGAGACCGATTTTGGTAATAAGCAAAACAGAGAGTTGGTCAAGCAAACTCGGTGGGACCGACTGCATATCGTGGTGAGACCGAAATAGTTGCTACAGAAAACAGAGAGTTTGCAAGCCCATCTCGGTGAGACCGAGATCCCATCGGTGAGACCGAATTGATTAGGGTTTCTGGCAGTGGCTATGTCAAGTGAACTCGGTGGCGCCCGATAGATCAAATCGGTGGGGCTGAGTTTGACTTTTGGTTGGGGACATATGTGGAAATGAGACAGTGGTTGAGGGCTTTGGAGCATATCACTAAGCATTTTGAAGGGGTTCCTATAGACTCATCTCCTTTTAATAGTATTGGCTTTCCTATAGACTCAATGTGATCTTGGATCACCGAAATGAAAATGTAGAGTCTTGAGCTTTTGCCAATCCTTGTCGTTAACTTCTTGAAGGGGTTCCACATCCTCTTGTCCATGCCACACCTTTGTTGAACTCACTGAAATATACGAGATAAAATTATTAGTCCAACAAGAGATATCTTGACATTAATTACCATAATCACCCAGGGAGCACTTGTGCTTTCATACTTGAATAGAATTTTTCAATGAAAGACCTCGGTGAAGCTGCTTATATATTGGGCATCAAGATCTATAGAGATAGAACAAGACGCTTAATTGGACTTTCACAAAGCACATACCTTGATAAAGTTTTGAAGAAGTTCAAAATGGATCAGTAAAAGAAAGGGTTCTTGCTTATGTTACAAGGTGTGAAATTGAGTCAGACTCAATGCTCAACCACTTCAGAAGATAGAGAGAAAATGGAAGTCATTCCCTATGCTTCAGCCATAGGTTATATCATGTATGCAATGCTGTGTACCTGACCTGATGTGTGTCTTGCTATAAGTTTAGCAGGGAGGTACCAAATTAATCCAAGAGTGAATCACTAGACATCGGTCTAGAACATCCTGAAATACCTGAAAAGGACTAAGGATATGTTTCTCGTTTATGGAGGTGACAAAGAGCTTGTCGTAAATGGTTACGTCGATGCAAGCTTTGACACTGATCCAGATGACTCTAAGTCGCAAACTGGATATGTATTTATCTTGAATGGTGGAGCTGTCAGTTGGTGCACTTCCAAGCAGAACGTCGTGGCGGGATCTACGTGTGAAGTAGAGTACATAGATGCTTCGGAAGCAGCAAATGAAGGAGTCTGGATGAAGGAGTTCATATCCGATCCAGGTGTAATACCTAGTGCATCGGGTCTAATGAAAATCTTTTGTGACAATACTGGAGAAATTGCCTTAGAGAAGGAATCCAGATTTCACAAGAGAACCAAACACATCAAGAAACGCTTCAACTCCATCTGCGATTAAGTCAAGGAGGGAGACATAGAGATTTGCAAAGTACATTCATATGTGAATGTTGCAGACCCGTTGACTAAGCCTCTTCCATGAGCAAAACATGATCAGCACCAAGACTCCATGCATGTTAGAATCATTACTATGTAATCTAGATTATTGACTCTAGTGGAAGTGGGAGACTGAAGGAAATATGCCCTAGAGGCAATAATAAAGTTATTATTTATTTCCTTATACCATGATAAATGTTTATTATTCATGCTAGAATTGTATTAACCGGAAACTTTGTACATGTGTGAATACATAGACAAACAGAGTGTCCCTAGTATGCCTCTACTTGACTACCTCGTTAATCAAAGATGGTTATAGTTTCCTGACCATAGACATGTGTTGTCATTTGATGAACGGGGTCACATCATTAGAGAATGATGTGATGGACAAGATCCATCCGTTAGCTTAGCATAATGATCGTTAAGTTTTTATTGGTATTGCTTTCTTCATGACTTATACATATTCCTCTGACTATGAGATTATGCAACTCCCGAATATAGGAGGAACACCTTGTGTGCTATCAAACGTCACAACGTAACTGGGTGATTCTAAAGATGCTCTATAGTTATCTCCAAAAGTGTTTGTTGGCTTGGCATAGATCAAGATTAGGATTTTTCACTCCGAGTATAGGAGAGGTATCTTTGGGCCCTCTTTGTAATGCACATCGCTATAAGACTTGCAAACAATGTGACTAATGAGTTAGTTACATGATGATGCATTATGGCACGAGTAAAGAGACTTGCAGGTAATGATATTGAAATAGGTATGATGATACCGAGGATCGAATCTCGGGCAAGTAACATACCGATGACAATGGTAATAATGTATGTTGTTATTGCGGTTTGACCGAAAAGATCTTCGAAGAATATGTAGGAACCAATATGAGCATCCAGGTTCTGCTGTTGGTTATTGATCGGAGAAATGACTCAGTCATGTCTACATACTTCTCGAACCCGTAGGGTCCGCACACTTAACGTTCGATGACGATTTGTATTACTCCCTCCATTCCTTTATCTAAGGTGTATTATTTTCAGCACGTTAACCAAGGCACATAATTATGGACTATTTGGGACGAAATTACCCTTTTCTAATTCGTAGATTAGCAGGAAGTAAATCATTTAGGATAGGAAAGGAAGAGATACATGCAACCAGGAGAAAGATAGTTTCCTATTCTTTCTATACAAGGTGGGATACATACAATCAGGGGAGAGATACTTCCCTTTTTCTGGAGGGCCAACATCAGAATTACGAGGAATTAGAACAAATGCACCTTACATTGTGGAATTTTTATCAAAAAACAAATACACCTTATATACGAGGAACAGAGGGAGTATGAGTGATGTGTTTTGGTGACCGAAGATTGTTCAGAGTCCCAAATGAGATCACGGACATGACAAGGAGTCTCGAAATGGTCGAGAGGTAAAGATTGATATATTGGACGATAGTATTCGGACACCAGAATGGTTTCAGGATGTTTCAGATATTTATCGGAGTACCGAGGTGTTACCAGAACCCCTCGGGGAAGTAATGGGCCTTCATGGGCCATAGGGGAGAAAGAGAGGGGAGCCCGCAAGGTGGCGCCCCCCCAAGGGAGTCTGAATCGGACAAGGGGGAGGGGGCGTGGCCCCCTTTCCTCTTTCCCTCTTCCTCTCCCTCTTCTTCCATTTTCCACTCCGATGAGAAAGGAAAAAAGGGGGTGGACCGAATCCTACTAGTAGGACTCCCCACCTTGGTGCGCCCCCTTGGTGGCTGGCCTCCTCCTCTCATCCTTTATATATGGGGGCAGGGTGGCACCCTAGAGCACAACAGTTATTCTCTTAGCCAAGTGTGGTGCCCCCCTCCATAGTTTACTCCTCCGGTCATAGCATCGTAGTTCTCACGCGAAGCCCTGTGCGGATCACATCACCATCATCGTCACCACGCCGCTGTGGTGACGAAATTCTCCCTCGACCCTCTGCTGGATCAAGAGTTTGAGGGACGTCATCAAGCTGAACGTCTGCTGAACTCAGAAGTGTCGTATGTTCGGTACTAGATCAGTTGGATCGTAAGACATTCGACTACATTAACCGCGTTAACCTAACGCTTCCGCTTTCGATCTACGAGGGTACGTGGACACACTCTCCCCCTCTCCTTGCTATGCATATCCTAGATAGATCTCGCGTTATCATAGGAAAATTTTGAAATTACATGTTGTCGTGGTCCTAAGACTGACAGTAGAATAGGGGGGGTAAGAATGTAGAGGCAAGATCCTAGCTATGGAGGAGTTGTACACACAAGGTTTACGAGTTCAGGCCCTTCTCGGAGGAAGTAACAGCCCTACGTCTCAGATCCCGGAGGCGGTCGACTGAATATATGCGTGTGAATTACAGAAAGTGCGAACCCTTGTCCCAGAGGAGGGGGGTGGCTTATATAGAGTACGCCAGGACCCCAGCTCCCCTCCGTTACACAAGGTTCAATGCTCATAAAGGAGGGGCCTTACTGGTAACGTTTGCAGTAAAGTGTTATAAATGCCCATAAAGCTATGGTTTAAGTCCTGACGGTTGCAGAGTGGAGAGTTTCTCATCTTCTGGTGGTCGAGTGTCTTCAAGGTGGTCGAGTGAGCACATCTTCATGGTCGAGTGGATGATGATTTCTCTTGGACTGCTTCTGATTCTTTGTAGAGATGTCCTTGGGGAGGGTATGTTGGACAGATCCATGACCCTACCCTAAGTACATAGCTTCATCATTTGCCCCCGAATGGATCAGGGTTTGAGTGAGGAAGGAGTTGGGAACACTTCTGTCCCATTCTTTGTGCTATGAGTATATCTTGTTCTAGAACAATGAGTTGAGGAGACGACGTCGACTCCTTTCTCAGTCGCCTTGGGCCATTCTTGGTTTTTGTCGAGTGAAGTTTCACGGTATAATTCCGAATGATGATGTAGAGGATGTTTGTCTTCAGTCTGATAGGTTGCTCTGCTCTCCGTGGATCTCGCGGGATTTGAATTTTGGGAAGTGTGCCAGATGGACGGAACCAAGGTTATCGGGACGGATTAGGCAAGTCTCCTCGATCCCCGCGCCACCTTTTTCGCCACGTACTGCGCACGCGACTGTTGTGGGATTTGTTTAGATCGTCTGGGTCCACCAGTCAGTTACTCAGTGAACGACCTTATAAAAGGCCTCGGATCAGACCTCTGCCCCGCCCGCTCCCATTCTCTCTTCTTCTCCTGATCTCTCTGCCACGCTCCCTTCCGCCCTCATCGCCGGACCTTTGCTCGAGCTCAACCCGTCGTCATGGGGAAGGAGAGGACGGTGGCACTGGAACGCGTGAAGAAGGCGACCACGAAGGCGAAGGGCAAGCGGACCAGCCGAGGCAGATCCTCGTCGAGATCTGGCCTGCCGGCGGGCTGGATCTAGGGCGACTGGATCCGCTCGACAATCACCCAGGACAACCTCGACGACCTGGTGGAGGGGGGACTGACCCCCCACAAGTCGGCACGGCTCCCGGGGAACGAGACCTAGCCGCAACCAAGGGAGGGTGACTGTGTTCTCCTCGCCACCCACGTAGATCGCGGATTCTCACTGCCTCCCCATCCTTCCTTTTGGGGTTTTTTGAACTTCTTTGGGGCTTAGCTCCACCATTTCACTCCAAACACCATAGTCTATCTGGCTGCTTTCGTGTCGATGTGTGAAAACTTCTTGGGCTGTCGACCGCACAGGGGGCTTTTCAAACACATCTTCACCTGCCGCTCCCAGTCGGTCAAAAAGGCCAATCCGAGTGACGAGAAGACACAAGTGATCCAAATGTGCGGAGGTCTGGGGATCCAGATGAGGAGATAGAGTACTTTCCCAGCCATGATCCTTCCCGACTCGGTCCGAGGATGGCAGTCGACTTGGTTCTACTGCAAGGATCAGCCGACCCGGGTCAGTCGACTGGACTTCCTCCCTTTTCCTTAGCTCGAGTGGAGAAGCCTGCTCCCCTGAAGGTGGTTCCAGAAGCGAAGGCGTAGGTCAAGGTGCTGGTCGAGCAGGTCGTCCAACTCATCCGCGACGGGGTGACCGGGATGGACCTGCTGGAGGTCTTTCTCGGTCGACGCATCCAATCGCTTCAGGAACGCGATCATCCGATGTGGATGTACTCCGGGCTCGAGGACTCCACTCGATGTTGATGGGGATCACCAGCAACAAAGACAACTGAGGGAGTCCTGGATTAGGGGGTCTCCGGACAGCCGGATTATATCCTTTGGCCGGACCGTTGGACTATGAAGATACAAGATTGAAGACTTCGTCTCATGTCCGGATGGGACTCTACTTGGCGTGGAAGGCAAGCTAGGAAATACGGATATGGATATCTCCTCCTTTGTAACCGTCCTTGTGTAACCCTAACCCTCTCCGGTGTTTATATAAACCGGAGAGTTTTAGTCCGTAGGACACAACTACTACAACAACAATCATACCATAGGCTAGCTTCTAGGGTTTAGCCTCTTTGATCTCGTGGTAGATCTACTCTTGTACTACCCATATCATCAATATTAATCAAGCAGGACGTAGGGTTTTACCTCCATCAAGAGGGCCCGAACCTGGGTAAAACATTGTGTCCCCTGCCTCCTGTTACCATCCGGCGTAGACGCACAGTTTGCGACCCCCTACCCGAGATCCGCCGGTTTTGACACCGACGTTGGTGCTTTCATTGAGGGTTCCTCTGTGTCGTCGCCATTAGGCTTGATGGCTCCTACTATCATCGATAGCGATGCAGTCCAGGGTGAGACTTTTCTATCCGGACAGATCTTCGTGTTCGGCGGCTTTGCACTGCGGGCCAATTCGCTTGGCCATCTGGAGTAGATTGAAAGTTACGTCCCTGGCCACCAGGTCAGGTTTGGAAGGTTAAACTACACGACCGATATCCATGGAGATTCGATCTTCGCTGGATTCGAGCCTCTGCCTTGTGCGCCACGTGGTCACGATGAGTATGACTTAGCTCTCCCATCGGACAGTGTTAAGGAGATCGCACCGGCAGCCGCTCCGACCCTCAATTCGGAGCCAGTTGCGCCTTCCGCGGACGGGTGGATGGACCCCGCCACGGAGGCCTTACCCTCAGCGGCGATCGAGCCGAACATCAACCTTACCTTGCATGAGAGCCATGTTGTTAAACTACCGGATCCTTCTCCGGCCACGGACTCCGAACTGCCTGCGCCCGTTCCTATCGAATCTGATTGGGCGCCGATCATGGAATTTACCTCCATGGATATTTTTCAGCACTCGCCCTTTGGCGACATACTGAACTCGTTAAGGTCTCTCTCCTTATTAGGAGGATCCTGTCCGAACTATGTCCGGTAGGACTGGGATGCGGACGATGAAGAAATTCGCGACCCACCCACCACCCACTTAGTAGCCACTATCGATGACTTAACCGACATGCTCGACTTCGACTCCGAAAACATCGACGCTATGGACGACGATGCGAGAGACAAAGAGGAACCACTGCCCATAGGGCACTGGACGTCCACCTCATCACATGACGTATACATGGTGGACACACCAAAGGAAAACGACGACGAGGAACGGAACGACGCAATGAAGGGCTGTCCCCTCGAGAAGCAGTCAAAGCGGCGGCGTAAGCGCCGCCCCAAATCCTGCCTTGATAGAAATAATGATCATATAGACCCAGCATTAGAGCAGGGCGAACCACTGCCGGACCACGGCAACACGGAGAATCAAACCAAACAAACCAACTCTGTCAAGGATAATAGTCCGGAGGACATAACACCGGACAGACGCACGGAGCAAAAAAATGCCCATCAAAGGCTTGTTGCCACTCCGAGGAGTCTAAAAAGGCAGAAGCAAAGGTTCAAGGCGGCGCAAGACACACTCCAAATCAGATGGAGTAAAATACTCAACACAGCAGCGAAGTATGGCGGTAATCGCCTCACCAAGAGCTACCCGAAGCGGAAGTTGCTACCTGAATTCGATAAGGAGGCCTTAGATCCCCCACAACCAAAAATTAAAATGGCCACCCGACTGGATAGACGACCTCATGGCCAACTTGGGGCGGCAAGCAACGCCGCACAGAAGCCAATACGCGATCCACGCAAGTGCTCGCATCAAAAGGACGGAGCAACTAGATCCATCTATGGACTGCGCAAGCGCACTCCAGCACACAATGCAACACACCAAACATCCGAACACCACAGCACGCCCAGATACAGGGGCGCCGCACACCCCCTATGTTTCACCGATGAGGTGCTGGACCATGAATTTCCAGAGGGATTCAATCCCGTAAACATAGAGGCATACGACGGAACAACAGACCCTGGGGTCTGGATTGAGGACTATATCCTCCACATCCATATGGCTCGAGGAGACGATCTCCACGCCATTAAATACTTACCCCTCAAACTCAAAGGGCTAGCACGGCACTGGCTTAAAAGCCTCCCCGAAAACTCCATTGGAAGCTGGGACGATTTGAGTCATATAACTCAACAGCCCGAAATCTTTGGAATAGGTTTCTTACTAAAAAGAAGCAAATAGTCGACTGTCCGGACACCGAAGGCTTGGCAGCTTTTAAGCATAGCGTCCGTGACGAATGGCTTGCCAGACACCTCGGCCAAGAAAAGCCGAGAACAATGGTAGCATTAACAAGCCTCATGACCCGCTTTTGCGCGGGTGAGGATAGCTGGCTAGCCAGATGCAGCACCAGCGACCCTAGTACATCCGAAGCTAGAGATGGAAACGGGAAATCATGGCGCAACAACAATAACAAACGGCGGAATGAAGAAGACAGCACGAAGAGCACGGCAGTAAACGTCGGATTCAAAAGCTCTTGGCCAAGTCAGCAATAGCCGCCCTCTAAAGGCGCGAGAGACGAACTGTCCAGCCTAAACAAAATTCTGGACCAAGTATGTTAGATCCATAGAACCCCTGGTAAACCCGCTAATCATACCCACAGAGAATGTTGGGTCTGTAATACCGCATTACGCTTCCCTCACGCTCAAGATGCCCGGTCCACGTGGCATCATCACAGTGAACGGAAATATTGAGCAATCTTGGCGCGCCGAAAAGAATGCGATTGCCTTAGCAGCCGCACACTAAAAACGGCCTCACAAACTAAAGCATTCGATAGGTAATCAAGACCACGGACACGGCTAGAGGAGTCCGGTGCAGCTATATGTAATTCATACCGGATTGAGGGCCACACCCCTATTACAAATACAAGGGGCTGAACGCATGCAGACAAGTGGCTATTTTTTACTCATTTTTAGTTATACATGGTTTCTTTAAAAAACCACCTTTGTGCACGACAACTTTTTCACCTAAGTTCCTCTCTTTTACAGATGACCATCGTGCTACACCCGTCCAGGATACGGCAGAACGGAGACACACGCGGAGACGTGCAGCAGGGACCCGCTCCATGGATTCTTTTTAGATTAAGACCCTGCGTAAACCTTTTTTACTGTCTCTTGTTGATACCCATCCCTCGAATTCTCAGTATAATTGAGAAGGATGCTGACGTCTTGGCATGTGGCCACGTCAGAATAATGCACGTACCTGGACACAAGGGGCTTCTTACAAAGGGCACTATTTAGGCCCGGTTTATACCATAAAGACCGAATACCTTAGGGAGTGTTCGGCGTCGCGAGTTTGGCCATATATGCATCAGCTCCGAATCATTGTCTTTGGTCAAATGTTGGGTTTGCCCGGCTCCTGTGTTTTGGTGCCTTACGTTAAGCTTTATCGGCTAAGGCAGCACCAGGAGAACTATTGTGATTGTGCCCTGGTTCATCGGGACGAGCACCTCAGTAGAGAAAGCCGAAAACTGACTGTCATGATATAGCGTGAGACTGGTCAACCACTCGATGACCTATCGGAATGTTAGAATTCCTTCGCCTTAACGAAAGGCCGTTTTTCGGCCAGGCATGTACGCACCCCGAGATCGGGAGAGTGCAGAGCCACCAGGGGCTATCTAGTAGCCCAACTGTCAAACTCCTATGGCTAAGTGAAAGTGTTAAAGCTTATAGTCCGGTTGCCTCGTTCGCTGCGCTATCACCTCCTTAATAGGACCAAGACATTGGGTTAAGTGTGAACACGCGTTTTTTTGCGGGCACCTCCGCATTATATGCGTGAGGGTTGAAGTCGACGACTGCAATCTTTCAGGTTATATACACATATACATAAACGGCCGCTCAGGAGGCATCATATTACTTTCCGGCAAAAGTATAAATACAGCCTTAATAAATTTCATAAAAACATTGTGTTTACAATGGGAATACATGTCACTCAAACATAATATTCTTCGAGCACTGGGCCTCTATCAAACGAGCACCCTCGAGAACTTCTTTGAAATAGTGCTCGGCAGCCACTCAGCCTATGGCCGAACCCTGCGCCGCAACAGTGGTAGCATCCATCTCCGCCCAGTATGCTTTGACACGGGCAAGGGCCATCCGCGAGCCCTCTATACACGCCGACCTCTTCATCGCATTAATGCGCGACACCGCTCCAAGGAACTGCTGCACTAAGCTGAAATAGCTGTTCGACTTCGGTTTTTCCGGCCACAGATGATCTACGACGGACCTCATGGCGAGTCCGGACAACCTGTTGAGTTCGGCCCATTCGGCTAGCTGATCAGTCAATGGAAGCGGACGCTCTGGAATGTTAAACTGCGACCAGAACAGCTTGTCCACTTCATGATCTGTTTGATCTCGAAAGTATTCGGCCGCATCGACAGCGCTCGCCGCCAAGTCCATATATGCATCTGCCGAACTGCACAGCCGATCCAGAGGGGCATACCGCAGATCTCTGAACTTTCTCTGCAGCAAAAAGGGCTTCCCAGCCGCAATATCCCCGGCTTCACGCAGCTCTTCCTTCTATGCCCTCATAGTAGAGTGGGTGTCTTTGGTCGCCACCGTGGCCTTTTCAAGGTTCGTCGCCTTCGCTCGGTTTTCTTCTTCAAGGAGCCGGCAACGGTCGACAATGTCTTTTAACTTTACAGCCATCTTGGCCATTTTATCTTTACTCTTGCAATGTGCAGCGTTTTCGGCTCTTAACTCTTCGGCCGCCTTTAAAGCGGCCGCATTACTAATTCTTGCTTGTTCCTTGGCTCGGGCAAGTTCCGCCCAAAGGGTCTCCATGGTGGCAGCTCCGTTTGCAGTCACAACATATTAAAGATACTGGCATCATGCTCCTCTTATTATGTGAAATTTACCAGAAAACATTACTTACCCTGTGATTCGTCAAGCTACTTGTTAACAAGCTCAATGTCGGCGTCTGCCGCATCCAGTTGCCGCTTTAATTCGGCAAACTCACTAGTCCGGCTAGCCACCGGAGCTTCCACCACCTGCACATAAAGGCAGTCTGGTTATTGCCTGGGATTATGATCCTCTGTTCGCCGCTGTTCTCGACGACAACCAGAGTCTCAGGGGCTACTATCTACACAGGGCACACCTAACATGTGCGGTACTATCAAATATCATTTCACGTACCTCAAAGCATGTCAGTAGACTCATAAAGGCTTCATGTAATCCGCTTTCGGCGGACGGAATTCTTTCCATCACCATACCCATTAGCATACGGTGTTCTTATGAGATGGCTGCTCGCTCCAACAGCTCCCTCAGAACGTCCGACCGCATACCAGATGGTGCCGGACTCTTTTGTTTGCTCTCTTCGAGAGTCGGACGTTGGGGACTTCGGGTGACTATGGGATTATCTACTAGCCTCACCGGATCCGGAGAGGCCCTCCCTGACGACACTTCGGGGTCGCCTGCTTCTTGAGCGGAGGAGTCCGGGGGAGGCGTTTCGCTCTCCATCATCCCTGGAAGAAGATCCCTCGAAGACGAGCTCAGCTGAGAAGGGCTAAGACCCGAACTGCATGATATATGCGGCAGTTATTCTCCTCAGAGGAAAGGTAGTATACCTTCACTATTAAAGTATTTTTTGAATCACTTACAACTCGTTGGAGGGCTGATCCTCCCGTGGACTTTGTGCGGTAAGAGCACCCCTCGAGGCAGGACCCTCTGTTGGAGACTTCTTCTCTCGTTTGGAGGCCTCGGCTTCTAGATCCTTAGAAGCAGTCCTGTTCCTCCCCCGGTTATCCTCCTTTATGGCGGCGCTCATTCCCTCGGTTGGAACTGGCAGTGATGGGGGCCCGCTTTTGCCCATATTATTCCCCTCTGTATCTTCCTTCGAGGGCTCCGAGCAAGGTGCGAGCTCGAGTATCTTTTCCAGCACCGGATTTTCCAAACCCTCGGGGAGGGGGGCCGAACACCGAACCATCTTCGCTTCTATTAGCCAGTCCTGGTCAAAGAGCGATTTCTCAGAGATGACGTCACGATGAATAAAAGACAGTGTGTTCGGCTAGAGGATTACTTACTTGTTCGGCGGCGTGGTTACTGCTCAGGCCCACGTCCTTGGTAGTATCCGGACACTCTATTTGAGGTCTGAAGAATGACTTGTACATTTCCTCGTGCGTCAGGCCGGGGAAACTTTGAATAGCACGCGGTCCTTCTGGGTTGAACTCCCATAAGCGAAGGGGCCGGCGTTTGCAGGGCTGGACTCGATGAACCAACATAACTTGCACTACCAAAACCAAATTAAAATCTCTCTTGAAGATATCTTGAATGCGGCTTTGCAGTATAGGCACGTCCTTGGCTGGACCCCAGCTCAGTCCTCCGCTAATCCATGACATTAGTTGTGGTGGGGGGCCCGAGCGGAAAGCGGGGGCAGCAGCCCACTTGGCACTTCTGGGGGCCGTGATGTAAAACCACTCCCGTTGCTATAATCCGGACACCTCTGGAAAGGAACCTTTCGGCCACGGAGCTCCTGCCATCTTGCTTGTTGACGCACCTCCGCACGTTCCATGTTTCCCCTCGATCATCTTCGGCTTCACTTCAAAGGTCTTGAGCCACAGGCCGAAGTGAGGGGTAATGCAGAGGAAGGCCTCACACATGACAATAAATTTCGAGATGTGGAGAAAGGAGTCTGGAGCTAGATCGTGGAAATCAAGCCCGTAATAGAACATCAAACCCCTGATGAAGGGATCCAGAGTGAGGCCTAGGCCTCGGAGGAAGTGGGAGACGAACACGACATTCTTGTTGGGTTCGGGAGTAGGGACGACCTGCCCTCGAGCAGGTAGCCGATGCGAAACCTCGCCGGTCAGGTATCTGGCCTCCCTCAACTTCTTGATATCCTCTTCCGTGATGGAGGAGGGCATCCATCGGCCTTGAAGGCTGGATCCGGACATGATTGAAGATCCGTAGCACCTGACATGGGCTTTGGGTGTTAGAACTCGAGGAGGGGGAGGAGTCCGATTGAGCACGAGAGGGAAAAAGCGAAAACCTGGTCCCTTTATAAAGAGGGTGAATATTAAGCGTCCTCACCGTGGCCGTTTGGACTTGCCTATAATCTAGGAGTCCTAGACACGGTTGGGTTACCCACGACCGTATTAATGAGAATCCCATAATTGGGGGAACACGATCTCTGCTTTGACAAGACGTGTCAAGAAACCGCCTCGCGTTATGTGTGGAGCTGGTTGAAGAAAAACGGTTTGAATAAGCACTGGGCCATGGCATAATGTCATGTTGCCAAAACGTGTCACCAGATAAAGATTTGTGGAAATATTATTCTCTACGGTGGTAGGTGGAACTTATTTTGCAGGGTCGGGCACTATCCTTGCATTCAAATTCTTCTATGATATATTCGGAGAAGGAACCCGCCTTGCAATGCCGAAGACAATACTGCATGCTGGACTCATCGTCATTGAAGCCTGGTTTAAGGGATACTGAGGGAGTCCTGGATTAGGGGGTCTCCGGACAATCGGATTATATCCTTTGGCCGGACCGTTGGACTATGAAGATACAAGATTGAAGACTTCGTCTCATGTCTAGATGGGACTCTACTTGGCGTGGAAGGCAAGCTAGGCAATACGGATATGGATATCTCCTCCTTTGTAACCGACCTTGTGTAACCCTAACCCTCTCCGGTGTCTATATAAACCGGAGAGTTTTAGTCCGTAGGACACAACAACTACAACAACAATCATACCATAGGCTAGCTTCTAGGGTTTAGCCTCTCTGATCTCGTGGTAGATCTACTCTTGTACTACCCATATCATCAATATTAATCAAGCAGGATGTAGGGTTTTACCTCCATCAAGAGGGCCCGAACCTGGGTTAAACATTGTGTCCCCTGCCTCCTGTTACCATCTGGCCTAGACGCACAGTTCGGGACCCCCTACCCGAGATCCGCCGGTTTTGACACCGACAACAACCCTCGGGGGTCTAGGCGGGTGATTCCATTCGACAATTCTCATCAGCCGGAGTAGGTGTGATTCTGTTTTGCCAAGTGTCTTTCCGATTCACTGTGTGACATCTCGTTTATGGTCGAGTGGATTTCCTTTGATCGTTGTCGTTTCATACCCTCATCGACATGTACTCAATGTCCAACGGAGTGCAGGAGCAAGACATCAAGGAAGAAGTGAGTGGGGGTGAGAGCGGCGAAGGGCACTTGGACGCCGACGAGGACGAGGAGAGCGACGAATCGACTGATGACGAGGAAGTCGACTCGCCCCCTCGCAGGGAGAGGAGATCCAAACATGCTCACGACCCTGCGTGCGCTCCAGACCTGGTGGCCGCGCCGACTGGACAGTCTTCGAATCATCCGAGGACGTCTTCTCCAGCGCCGACTGAGAAGGCTCCCAAGCAGACCAAAGTTGTGCCGCCTCCAGCGCCGAAGGCCCCGAAAGCTACCTTCTCCAAACTGCCAAAGGATTTGCCCAGGTCAAAGTGACCGTCCCCACTATCTCTGGGTAATCATCTGACTTGTCTTTTTCGTCGAATCGATTAACCGGACATAACCGACTGAATGCGGGTCTTTGCAGTGCTGCTACGTCAGGAACCTCTTCTCTCTAGTACCGGGACGAGGAGATGGAAGATACAGTTACCTCCAACCTAGGTATAAACTCTTGTGGTTTTGTTCTTGATTCCTTGGTCGATTGCGTTCTAGTGGTTCACTTGGGGTCGAATGATCTGCCTTGCAGCTCCACCCAACATCATTGATCTTCCAGATGACGATGAAGATGTGGCTCTTAAGCCCAGGAAGAGCAAGAAGGTAGCAGCTGGCAGGATGGCTCGGCAAGAACCAACTACAACACCTCCCGTCCGTCAACCTGAAGACGCGGGCAGGGCCTCTGTGACCTTCGTTGCACCCTTCTCGAGTGGGCACCCCGCACCGTCGACTGCACCTGTGATTCCTTCAGCTGTCCAACTCCATGACACGGAGCTCCAAGCCGCCGCACTTGGGTCGTCTGCTCACTTTTTCACCAGCTACCCCGTCCCGGACAACCAGTCGGAAGCGGCTACGGAAGCCATCCGACAAGCTGACATGATGATGGAGCGGGTGAAGACAGTGCATGAGAACAGCCAGGCTGCCTATGATGCCAGCGCTGCTCTTCGGGCCAATGTCCAGGTGAGTAGACTTTCCGATTGTTTTTGCTCTATGAGGAAATGTCACTCGAAAAATCTTCCTCTACACAATCTCCTATTGTTTGCGTCGAATTAGAGCACCCACTGGGTGTTTCGTTGATTTTGGTAGTTTCGCTCTTCCACTCGGTCTGGGCGAGTGGGATCAGAACCGGTGGGGCACGCTAAGTGCACCCACTGGGTGTAGTCCCCGAGGCCGCGGTCGACTGCTGGCAGTCGACTGGGGTCTGAGTTCTACTTTTTTTTACTCCTAACACTTGACTCAGGCGGACCAGTCGAGTAGGATCCGAACCGGTGGGGGCACGCCAAGTGCACCCACTGGGTGTAGTCCCCGAGACCGCAGTCAGCTGCTGGCAGTCGGCTATGGTCTGAACATCTCTTTTTTTCACTTGGTCCGGGCGGACCGGACGAGTTGAGTCTTAGTCAGAGGGGGCACGCCAAGTGCACCCGCTGGGTGTAGCCCCTGAGACCGCAGTCAATTGTGTGCAGTCGGCTGGGGTCTAAGTGAACTTCTTTAGGTTTTATTCACTCGGAAGTAAACAACCTTTGATCTTATCGATTGATCCATCTTTTGCCTTCTGCAGAAGTCTTGTACTCTTATTTCCAAGTTTGCTGAACTTGAGGAGAAGTAGTGGCAACTCAACCTAGACTTGGAACTGGCCTAGCAAAATCTGAAAAAAGCTCAAGACGAGGCCGCCGGTCTGGAAGGTAACTCACTATCGACTGACTTTCAATATATTTCTTTGATCTCTTCTTTGATTCGATTGCTTCTTTTGCAGAGAAACTGAAGTTGGCTCTAGAGAAGAAGGACTCGGACCTCGCCGCCGTGCAAAAAGCAGCTCAAGATAAAGCTGCTCTCGCAGACCAGAAGCTTGCTTCAATCGGAACGCTGGAAGGGGAGGTGAACAAACTGAAATCTTGTCTTAATGAAGCTAACCGCGAAGTGACCAGTCTGAAGAAGGACAAGGTTGTCCTGAATGAAAAGTTGGAGTCTGCAATCCGCAAGAGGAATGACACGAAAGCTTATTTGAGGACTCTTTCCAAGAAGCTCTATCTCACACTGGAAGGTATTTCTTTTAACCGACTGTGTTGATGCTTGTGATCAGATTTTGCTCGGTCGATTCACTAATTTCTAGCTGCAGAATTCTGCCAAGACTTCGATGAGGAAACTGGAAAAGTCGAGACAGGTCTGGACCCTATCGCTTCCCCGGTCTGCGACGAGACTGCAATGAATGTGCTCCGACTAGAGTCTCGCATCGCCAGCGCCACAAGCTACCTCGTGCGCCTGAAGGAGGTAGTCTCCCGAATCGACTCATCGCTTTGGCCGAGGGCGACACTCCAAAATGACCTGGAATCTTTGATGACTCGACTAAACGAGATCCCTGACCGGGTGCAAGAATGGAAGAAATCCTCCGCTCGGTGTGGTGTTGACATGGCGCTGTCCTTGGTGCGAGTCCATTGCAAGGAAGCTCGTGAAGACAAGCTGGCTGCGATCAAAGTTGCCAACACCAAAAAGCATGACTTCCAGTCCTTCATGGAGACTTTCATTGCTGCCGCCACTCGGATTGCTGATGGAATCGACCTGGACTCATTCATGGAGCCTGCCAGCCCTCCTCCGGCCGAGTGAACAAACTTATGAAACTTGAATCTGCTTCAAATTTGCCTCGGAATGCCGAGTGATTAATGTAACCGTTGAACTCCTTCGGGCTTGGTTCTCGAGTACTTTTGATTTGCTGCTTGGAACTTTTAGGATTTATCTGAATTTGGTTTATCTCCGAATGTTCTTTGCTCACTGCTCGGAACGCTTCGTCGTCCTTGCGGATAGGGATGGAGCGGACGTTGTACTTGTGCCGTAGCTCCAAAGGAGAAGGTTCCAGTCGACCTGCACCTCGTCGTCCTTACGGATAGGGATGGAGCAGACGTTGTACTTGTGCCGTAGCTCCGAAGGAGAAGGTTGCAGTCGACCTGCACCTCGTCGTCCTTGCGGATAGGGATGGAGCGGACATTGTACTTGTGCCGTAGCTCCGAAGGAGAAGGTTGCAGTTGACCTGCACCTCGTCATCCTTGTGGATAGGGATGGAGCGGACGTTGTACTTGTGCTGTAGCTTCGAAGGAGAAGGTTGCAGTCGACCTGCACCTCGTCATCCTTGCGGATAGGGGTATGTTTCAAACTTAGGCGAGTACTGGACTGCAGCTAAGCCCCCGAGTGGGAGGATTGCTCTCCACTCGGTAGGATTTTCTTCAAATTTAGGAGAGAACCGGACTACAGCTAAGCCTCCTAGTGAGACAACTTAGGCGAGTGCTGGACTGCAGCTAAGCCCCCGAGTGGGAGGATGGTTGTCCACTCGATAGGATTTTTTCAAACTTAGGCGAGTACCGGACCGCAGCTAAGCCTCCTAGTGAGAGAACTTAGGCGAGTGCTAGACTGCGGCTAAGCACCCGAGTGGGAGGATGGCTCTCCACTCGGTGGGATTTTTTCAAACTTAGGCGAGTACCGGACCGCAGCTAAGCCTCCTAGTGAGAGAACTTAGGCGAGTGCTGGACTGCAGCTAAGCCCCCGAGTGGGAGGATTGCTCTCCACTCGGTAGGATTTTTTGAAACTTAGGCGAGTACCGGACCGCAGCTAAGCCTCCTAGTGGGAGAACTTAGGCGAGTGCTGGACTGCAGCTAAGCCCCAGAGTGGGAGGATTGCTTTCCACTTGGTAGAATTTTTTCAAACATAGGCGAGTACAGGACTACAGCTAAGCCTCCTAGTGAGAGAACTTAGGCGAGTGCTGGATTGCAGCTAAGCCCCCGAGTGGGAGGATTGCTCTCTACTCGGTAGGATTTTTTCAAACTTAGGCGAGTACCGGACTGCAGCTAAGCCTCCTAGTGAGAGAACTTAGGCTAGTGCTGGATTGCAACTAAGCCCCGAGTGGGAGGATTGCTCTCCACTCGGTAGGATTTTCTTTCGAACTTAGGCGAAACGGATTCGCGACTAAGCGCTCCCACTGGGGGATTTCAGAAGTAAATAATAACAACACAATCGAATGAGAGGACCGTAAGCTCTTGTCTTTGATAAACAGATTACAAAAGGTGTTTCTTATTACATTTTATTCGAACGAGTGCTTAAGTATAAAAGGGGCGGAGTAGCTCCGCGTTCCAAGCCTGTGGCTCATCTTTCTGATGCTCAATACTGTAAAGATGGTATGCTCCATTGTGAAGAACTTTGGTGATGATGAAGGGGCCTTCCCAAGTCGGGGCGAGCTTGTGTGGTTTCTGTTGGTCTACTCGAAGAACCATATCTCCTTCTTGAAAGGCTGGACCCTTCACATTTCTGGCGTGGAATCAACGCAAGTCTTGCTGATAAAAGGTCGAACGGATCAAGGACATCTCTCTTTCCTCCTCCAAGAGATCGACTGAATCTTCCCAGGCCTGCTCTGCTTCCTCTTTGGAGAAGTGCTCGACTCGGGGTGCGTTGTGGAGCAGGTCACTTGGCAAAACAGCTTCGGCTCCGTAAACCAAGAAGAAAGGAGTTCGTCCGGTCGACCGATTAGGAGTTGTCCTCAAGCCCCACAGAACTAACGGAAGTTCATCAACCCAAGCGCCTGCTGCGTGTTTGAGATCACGCATCAGTCGGGGTTTCAGTCCTTTGAGAATTAGGCCATTGGCTCTTTCTGCTTGTCCGTTTGACTGTGGGTGAGCGACCGAAGCATAGTCGACTCGAGTGCCCTGAGAGGCGCAGAAAGCTCTGAACTCATCGGAATCGAAGTTCGACCCGTTATCCGTGATGATGCTGTGTGGGACTCCATATCTGAATGCCAATTCTCTGACAAAACTGACAGCGGTGCTTGCATCAAGGTTCTTGATAGGTTTAGCTTCGATCCATTTGATAAACTTGTTGACTTCAACGAGCACATGAGTGAAGCCGCTCCTGCCAGTTCTCAGCGGTCCAACCATATCCAGTCCCCAAACAACAAAGGGCCAGATGAGGGGGATGGTCTTCAGGGCTGACGCTGACTTGTGAGACATGTCTGAGTAAAACTGGCAGCCTTCACATCTGTCGACTATATCTTTCGCCATTTCATTTGCTCGTGGCCAATAGAATCCAGCTCGGTATGCTTTAGCCACGATGGCCCGAGAGGACGCATGATGACCATAGGTCCCTGAGTGGATGTCATTGAGGATCATTCGACCTTCTTCTGGTGTTATGCATTTCTGACTGACTCCAGTAACGCTTTCCCTGAACAGTTGTCCTCTTACCACAGTAAAGGCCTTGGATCGACGGACGATCTGTTGAGCCTCTTCTTCATCCTCTGGGAGTTCTTTCCTGAGGATGTACACAATGTAGGGCACTGTCTAGTCGAGAGTAATGGCCAGAACCTCCATGATCAGGTCGACCACGGCTGGGACCTCGACTTCAGTCGGATTTATGGCGCTCTTAGGTTGCAGGGGCTCTTCAGTAAAAGGATCTTCCTGAATTGTCGGCGTGTGAATATGCTCCAAAAACACATTGCTGGGAATGGCTTCTCTCTTGGAACCTATCTTTGCCAAGTCATCGGCTGCTTGATTTTTCATTCAGGGTATGTGATGGAGCTCTAACCCCTCAAACTTCTTCTCGAGCTTCCTCACCGCGTTGCAGTAACCAGTCATGGCTGGGCTTCTGACGTCCCGCTCCTTCATCACTTGATTAACTACCAAATCTGAGTCACCATAGACCATGAGGCGACGGACGCCGAGTGAGATGGCCATGCGCAACCCATACAGTAGTGCTTCATATTCGGCTTCATTGTTGGAGGAATCAAAGTGAATCTGGAGGACATATCTGAGCCTATTTCCTCGGGGGGATACCAGAACTACCCCAGCACCAGACCCATTTAGCATCTTGGATCCGTGAAAGAACATGGTCCAGTGCTCTGAGTGAACTCGAGTCGGCAGTTGCTGTTCGATCCACTCGGCGAGGAAATCTGCTATTGCTTGGGACTTGATAGCTTTCTTTGCCTCAAACTTGATATCCAAGGGAAGGAGTTCAATCGCCCATTTTGCCACTCGACCAGTTGAATCCATGTTGTGCAGAATCTCTGACAATGGAGCGTCGATGACGACTATAACAGAGTGATCTGAGAAATAGTGTCTAACCTTCTTCATGGTCATGTAAATCCCATAGACGAGCTTCTGATAGTGAGGATATCTTTGCTTTGAGGGGGTCAGGACTTCAGAAATATAATAAACTAGGCATTGAACTTTATAAGCTTTTCCTTCTTCTTCCCGCTCGACCGTAAGTACTGTACTGACGACTTGTCCAGTGGATGCTATATAAAGCAGTAGAGGCTCTTTGCTGATTGGAGCAGCAAGCACCGGCTGGGTGGAAAGTAGGGATTTTAGCTCTGCAAACGTTGCATCAGCTTCTGGGTCCACTCGAACTTATCTGATTTCTTCATCAGTCGGTAAAGAGGTAGCGCCTTTTCACCGAGGCGAGAAATGAATCGACTTAGGGCGGCCAAGCAACCAGTAAGCTTCTGGACATCATGCACACGCACAGGGCGTTTCATTCGGAGTATACCGCCCACTTTCTCTGGGTTAACATCGATTCCTCGTTCGGAAACAAGGAAACCGATTAACTTTCCGCCCGGAACTCCAAACACGCACTTTGATGGATTGATCTTGATATCATACCTTCTGAGGTTGGCAAAGGTCTCAGCGAGGTCAGTCAGTAGGTCGGAACCTTTACGTGACTTGACCACGATGTCATCCATGTACACTTCCACATTCCGACTGATCTGAGTGAGCAGGCACTTCTGAATCATCCGCATGAATGTGGCTCCGGCATTCTTCAAACCGAATGGCATTGTGACATAACAGAAGCACCCAAACGGGGCGATAAAAGCTGTCTTTATCTCGTCGGGTCCGTACAAACGGATCTGGTGGTACCCGGAGTAGGTGGCCAAAAAGGACAAATGCTCGCACCCTGCAGTCAAGTCGACTATCTGGTCGATGCGAGGGAGAGGAAAGTGATCTTTCGGGCAGGCCCGATTGATATGCTTGAAATCAATGCACATGCGAAGTGAGTCGTCTTTTTTTGGGACCATGACAACATTGGCTAACCACTCGGAGTGGTAAATCTCTCGGATAAACTCAGCTGCCAAAAGCCGAGCCACCTCTTCCCCGATTGCCTTTCTTTTCTGGAGGGCGGACCGTCGAAGATGCTCTTTGACTGGTTTCACCTTCAGGTCGACTCACAAATGATGCTCAGCCAGTTCCCTGGGAACACCCGGCATGTCAGAAGTCTTCCATGCAAAGATGTCCCAGTTCTCACAGAGGAACTGGATGAGCACTTCTTTCTATTTGGAGTCGAGTGAGGTTGAAATGTTAGTCGGAGCAGCATTGGGATCTGTCGGGTGAATGTGAATTGACTTTGTTTCACCAGACGACTGGAATGCTGAATCTGTGGCTGGCTTCTTGGCTCGCAGCAAGTCACTCGGATCTGCATTTTTCTGGTATTCTTGCAATTCTACCATGGCCATCTGGGCATCGACGATCTTTAAGCCCTTCTGGAAGCACTCTTCTGCCTTCTTCCGATTACCAGAGATAGTGATCACTCCTCTGGGACCAGGCATCTTCAGTTTGAGGTATACGTAACATGGTTGAGCCATAAATCGTGCATAAGCTGGCCTGCCCAGAATTGCATGATAAGCACTCTGGAAATCCACAACTTCAAACGTCAACTTTTCTTTGCGGTAATTTTTAGAATCACCGAAAACCACGTCGAGTGCAATCTGACCGATGGATGCAGCCTTCTTGCCTGGAATGACCCCATGGAAACTCATATGGCTTTCACTGAGTCTAGACATCGGAATGCCCATTCCCTTCAACGTCTCTGCATACAGTATGTTCAGGCCACTGCCACCGTCCATCAGGACCTTTGTCAGTCGAGTGCCTTCAACCACCGGGTCGACCACCAGTGCTTGCCTCCCAGGGGTGGCGATGTGCGCTGGATGGTCCGACTAGTCAAATGTAATGGCAGTTTGCGACCACTTCAAGTAACTGGGTGTAAGTTGGGTAACGCCAGGGTTTTCCCAGTCACGACGTTGTAAAACGACGGCCAGTGAATTGTAATACGACTCACTATAGGGCGAATTCACGTGGGGATAACCATCATCATCCTCTCCCTGATCCTCAGCCTTATCTGCTTCCTTCTCCTTTTCCTTGGGCGGTTTCTCTCGGAACTGCTGGATTAGGAGCCGACACTGCCGATGGTGTGCTTCGGGTAAATGAAATTACCTTCTTCATCTTTTTTGGTGTGGATATGGCACGGCAGATCCAACATGTCATTTCCATCTTGATCTTTTACTTTCTTGGGGTTCCACGGCCCTTTAGGCTTCCCCTTGAACTTTCCTTGAACCACAGCCAAGGCTTCACCCGGAGCAGATGGTTCGGCCTTGCGCTTCTGTTTCCGACCGGAGTTTCCTCCTATGGCTTCATGGGCGACTGCTTTGTGCTTGCCACTCTGGAGTCGCTCTTCTTCTTCACCATTGGCATACTTGGTAGCAATTTCCATCATCCGAGCCAGAGTCATATTTCCTATCCGGTTGAACTTCATATTCAACTCCCGATACCAGACGCCTTCCTTAAAGGCACAAATAGCTTGATGATCCGACACATCTTCTACTGTGTGGTGTAGGGTGACCCGATACCAGACGCCTTCCTTAAAGGCACAAAGTTTCATTCGGTTTCTGAACACAACACTGTAACTCTGTCAAACCTGCCGGCCGTTTGCAAGTGCCCGAATGTTCTGACAAACACTCAGGCAAGATCTTCCCAAGTATAGATGCTGCCAGGAGCTAACTTATTCAGCCATGCTCTAGCCGAACCCTCCAACATGACGGGAAGGTGTTTCATGGCCACTTCATCATTGCTACCCCCAATCTGGACAGCCACTGAGAAGTCTTCAAGCCAAGTGTCAGGCTTGGACTCTCCGGTGAACTTACTTACTCCAGACGCTAACCTGAAGTTGGGGGGAATCACCGCAACCCTGATAGCTCTGCTGAAGCACTCTAGACCAGAGACATGCACCTTGTTGCTGGTTTGCGGATCTCTGTCATGGCCCTCTCAGTGAGCTCTGTTTCTGTCGACCAAACCCTGCATGAGAATAGATCTCGCATCAAATCCTGGCTCCCTGGGGTCGACTGGAATACCTCGTCCGACACTGTAAGGGTGTCTGTCTTCATGTGGCCGAGGCACGTATGACCCACTCCTTGGAGGATGCGTGCGCACTCAACGGCGATCATCGCGATTGGCCCGGCGATCATACTGCTCTCGATTTCTGTACTAATCATGCCGATCTCCACGTCCCTCATGCCTCGGGGGCGATCTTGGGCTATGGGCCGACTGAACTGTGTCTGCGACCACGGATATGCTATGGATCCTATTCCGCGACTGAGATACGACCGTATTCTGCTCTCCCGCTGCCCGGAGCAAGGCTCTGATCTGCACCAGACCTCGGCCAGCTTCTGATTGGGAAGGATGGATTGACTCTGCTATCCGGGCAGCAGCTGCTAGATTATGGACCGGTGTTCAGTATACCTGAGTCGGAGGTGGAAAAAGTTGGCGTCGACTGGACTCAGGAGCACGTTGTCGAGCGCGATCGTCGAGTGCGCGCTGGAGGTTCTCAAGTCGAGTGCGCTCAGCCAGATTGGCCAAGCGCGCCTGCTCCAAGGCCTGGGCCTTAGGGGTTTCTCCAACTATAGGAGTATGTAGGGCATCCATGTTCCGGCGACGAAGTTCCTCCCTCTGCTGCAAGGAGAGGGGTTCGGGCGGTACTCCTCGTGAACGCGCGACGGATCGCCGTTACCGTCGCCTCCGTCTTCACGATTGAAGCCAGGAGGACTGCGTGGTCCATTGACCATCAGGACTTCCGCCGATGGGTCGCTGCTGTCGCACTCGGATGCGGTCTCTACGGAGCCAGTCGACAGATTGAACAGGCCGTAGAGAGATTCGTCGGGCACAATCGCCGGGACTTGAGGGGTGGCCAATTGGCGGGCCACCGCATGCTTCACCCACCACTGAAGCCTCGACCGACCGGAGTGTTTGTTACGGCTGGGTCAACGGCTGCCGCAGGAGGATGTCCCGGACGCACGCGCGAAAGTGCGTCGCCCCGCGGGCGGGGAGCGCGTCAGTGTCGAGTGGAGCCTCCTGAAGCCAAGCGGAGTTGTCGGCGACAAACACGAGCGCGCCGAGACGAATCTCATGGCCCTCAGCCAAACCTCCGCCTGGAACCATGATGAAGGGGATCAGAAAAATTGCAACTTCTCCAACAAGTCGCTAAGACACCTGCCCCACGGTGGGCACCAACTGTCGTGGTTCTAAGACTGACACTAGAATAGGGGGGGTAAGAATGTAGAGGCAAGATCCTAGCTATGGAGGAGTTGTACACACAAGGTTTACGAGTTCAGGCCCTTCTCGGAGGAAGTAACAGCCCTACGTCTCGGAGCCCGGAGGCGGTCGACTAAATATATGCGTGTGAATTACAGAAAATGCGAACCCTTGTCCCAGAGGAGGGGGTGGCTTATATAGAGTACGCCAGGACCCCAGCTCCCCTCCGTTAGACAAGGTTCAATGCTCATAGAGGAGGGGCGTTACTGGTCACGTTTGCAGTAAAGTGTTATAAATGCCCATAAAGCTATGGTTTAAGTCCTGACCGTTGCAGAGTGGAGAGTTTCTCATCTTCTGGTGGTCGAGTGTCTTCAAGGTGGTCGAGTGGATGATGATTTCTCTTCGACCGCTTCTGATTCTTTGTAGAGATGTCCTTCGGGAGGGTATGTTGGATAGATCCATGACCCTACCCTAAGTACATAGCTTCATCACATGCTACGTTCCCCATCACGTCCCTCAGTGTCATTCGGAATAGATAGTCCGTTGGGACCCTTTCCAAAGATTACTTTTAAATCATTGACCATAGCAAGTATGTGATCACCAATAATGCACATCACTATAAGCCTTGCAAGCAATGTGACTAATTAGTTAGTTACGGGATGATGCATTACGGAATGAGTAAAGAGACTTGCCGGTAACGATATTGAAATAGGTATGATGATACCGAGGATCGAATCTTAGGCAAGTAACATACCGATGACAATGGGAATAACATATGTTGTTATTGCGGTTTGACCGATAAGATCTTCGAAGAATATTTAGGAACCAATATGAGCATCCAGGTTCTGCTGTTGGTTATTGATCGGAGATATGTCTCGGTCATGTATACATAGTACTAGAACCCGTAGGGTCCGCACGCTTAACATTCGATGACGATTCGTATTATGAGTTATGTGTTTTGGTGATTGAAGATTGTTCGGAGTCCCGGATGAGATCACAGACATGACGAGCAGTCTCAAAATAGTCGAGAGGTAAAGATTGATATATTGGACGATAGTATTCGGACACCGAAATGGTTTCGGACTTTTCAGATATTTATCGGAGTACTGAGGTGTTACCGGAACCTCACGGGGAAGTAATGGGCATTCATGGGCCATAGGGGAGAAAGAGAGGGTAGCCCGCAGGGTGGCGCCCACCCAAGGGACTCTGAATTGGACAAGGGGGAGGGGAGCGCGGCCCCCTTTCCACTTTCCCTCTTCCTCTCCCTCTCCTTCCATTTTCCCCTCCGATGAGAAAGGAAAAAAGGGGGGTGGGTCGAATCCTACTAGGAGTGGAGTCATAGTAGGACTCCCCACCTTGGCGCGCCCCCTTGGTGGCCGGCCTCCTCCTCCCGTCCTTTATATACGGGGGCAGGGGGCACGCCAGAGCACAACAGTTACTCTCTTAGCCATCTGTGGTGCCCCCCTGCATAGTTTACTCCTTCGGTCAAAGCGTCACAGTGCTTAGGTGAAGCCCTGCGCGGATCACATCACCATCACCGTCACCATGTCGTCGTGCCGACGAAACTCTCCCTCGACCCTCTACTGGATCAAGAGTTTGTGGGACATCATCGAGCTGAACGTGTGCTGAACTTGGAGGTGCCGTACATTCGGTACTAGATCAGTTGCATCGTGAATACGTTTGAGTATATTAACCGCGTTAACCTAAGGCTTCCGCTTTCGGTCTACGAGGGTACATGGAAACACTCTCCCCTCTCGTTGCTATGCATCTCCTAGATAGATCTTGCGTGATCGTAGGAAAATTTTGAAATTACATGCTAATTTCCCCAACACATGTTGGGGAACGTAGTAATTTCAAAAAAATTCCTACGCACAAGCAAGATCATGGTGATGCATAGCAACGAGAGGGGAGAGTTCGGTCTACATACCCTCGTAGACCTTAAGTGGAAGTGTTATGACAAAGCGGTTGATGTAGTCGTACGTCTTCACGATCGACCGATCCTAGTACCGAAAGTACGTCACCTCCGCGATCTGCACACGTTCGGCTCGGTGACGTCCCACGAACTCACGATCCAGCAGAGTGTCGAGGGAGAGTTCGTCAGCACGACGACGTGATGACAGTGATGATGATGCTACCGGAACAGGGCTTCACCTAAACACTGCTACGATATGACCCAGTTGGATTATGGTGGTGGGGGGCACCGCACTTGGGTAAGAGATCAATCATAAACTTGTGTGTCTATGGGGTGCCCCCTCGCCACGTATATAAAGGATGTAGGGAGGAGGAGGACGGCCCTCATAGGGCACGCCCAAAGTGTGGAGTCCTACTAGGACTCCCTAGTCCTAGTATGATTCCACCTCCCATATGGAATAGGAAAAAGGGAAGGGAGAAGGAGAAGGAAGGAAGGGAGCGCCCCCTTTCCCTAGTCCAATTCGGACCAGTCCACGGGGAAGGGGCTCGGCCACCCTTGAGGCCTTTCTCTTCTTTCCCGTATGGCCCATTAAGGCCCAATACAAATTCCCGTAACTCTCCAGTACTCCAAAAAATACCCGAATCACATGGAACCTTTACGATGTCCGAATATAGCCTTTCAATATATCGATCTTAACGTCTCGATCATTTGGAGACTCCTCGTCATGTCGCCGATCTCATCCGGGACTCCGAACAAACTTCGTTCATCAAATCACATAACTCATAATATAAATCGTCATAGAACGTTAAGCATGCGGACCCTACGGGTTCGACAACTATATAGAAGTGACCGAGACTCATCTCCGGTCAATAACCAGCAGCGGAACCTGGATGCTCATATTGGTTCCTACATATCCTACGAAGATCTTTATCGTTCAAACCACATAACAACATACGTTGTTCCCTTTGTCATCGTATGTTACTTTCCCGAGATTCGATCATCGGTATCTCAATACCTAGTTCAATCTCATTACCAGCAAGTCCCTTTACTCGTTCCATAATGCATCATCCTGCAACTAACTCATTAGTCACATTGCTTGCAAGGCTTATAGTGATGTGCATTACTGAGAGGGCCCAGAGATACGTCTCTGCCAATCGGAGTGACAAATCCTAATCTCGATCTATGCCAACTCAACAAACATCATTGGAGACACCAGTAGAGTGATACATCTCCGTCGTATCTATAATTTTTGATTGTTCCATTCCAATATTCTACAACTTTCATATATTGTTGGCAACTTTTTATACTATTTTTGGGACTAACATATTGATCCAGTGCCTAGTGCAAGTTCCTGTTTGTTGCATGTTTTTTGTTTCACAGAATATCCATATCAAAATGATTCCAAACGGGATAAAAATTGACGGAGATTTTTTTTGGAATATATATGATTTGGGGGAAGAAAAATCCATGCGAGACGGTGCCCAAGGGAGGCACAAGGCAGGGGGGCGCGCCCCACCCCCTGGGCGCGCTCCTGACCCTCGTGACCACCCCGTAAGGCGGTTAGTGCCCTTCTTTCACCGAAAGAAAGTTAATATCTAGATAGATATCGTGTTAAAATTTCAGCCCAATCAGAGTTAGGGATCTCCGGGAATATAAGAAACGGTGAAAGGGCAGAATCAGGGAACGCAGAAACAGAGATAGACAGAGAGACAGATCCAATCTCGGAGGGTCTCTCGCCCCTCCCATGCCATAGAGACCAAGTACCAGAGGGAAAACCCTTCTCCCATCTAGGAAGGAGGTCAAGGAAGAAGAATAAGGAGGGGGGCTCTCTCCCCCTCGCTTCCGGTGGCGCCGGAGTGCCACCGGGGCTCATCATCATCACCAACTCTTCACCAACAACTTCACCGCCATCATCACCAACTCTTCCCCCCTCTATGCAGTGGTGTAACCTCTCTCTTACCCACTGTAATCTCTACTTAAACATGGTGCTCAACGCTATATATTATTTCCCACTGATGTATGGCTATCCTATGATGTTTGAGTAGATCTGTTTTCTCCTATGGGTTATTTGATGATTGTGATTTGTTTGAGTTCCATGTTTTATTATTTTTGCTGTCCTATGGTGCTCTCCGTGTCGCGCAAGTGTGAGGGATTCCCTCTGTAGGGTTCGCAATATGTTCATGATTTGCTTATGGTGGGTGGCGTGAGTGACAGAAGCACAGACCCGAGTAAGTAGTTTGTTTGCGTATGGGATAAACAGGACTTGATACTTTAATGCTATGGTTGGGTTTACCTTAATGATCTTTAGTAGTTGCGGATGCTTTCTAGAGTTCCAATCATAAGTGCATATGATCCAAGTAGAGAAAGTATGTTACCTTATGCCTCTCCCTCAAATAAAATAGCAATAATGATTACAGGTCTAGTTATCGATTGCCTAGGGACAAATAACTTTCTCGTATCAAAAAGCTCTTTACTAAAACTAACTTAGTTGTTTCTTTACCTAAACAGCCCCTACTCTTTATTTACGCTCTCTTTATATTATTGCAAACCTATCCAATAACCCCTACAAAGTACTTCTAGTTTCATACTTGTTCTAGGTAAAGCGAACGTCAAGCGTGCGTAGAGTTGTATCGGTAGTCGATAGAACTTGAGGGAATATTCGTTCTACCTTTAGCTCCTCATTGGGTTCTACACTCTTACTTATCGAAAACTGTTGCGATCCCCTATACTTGTGGGTTATCAAGACCTTTTTCTAGCGCCGTTGCCGGGGACCAATAGCGTGGGGTGAATATTCTCGTGTGTGCTTGTTTGCTTTATTACTAAGTAATTTTTATTTGTTGTTCTTAGTTGTTCTTTATCTTTAGTTATGGATATGGAACACGAAATACCAAAAAAATTTAGGTGTACTTGCTGCTCATGGAGATGAGGAACCTCCTAAAACCCTCGATGCTCGTTATGTGACAGATATTATGTACTACTTTGATAATCCAGAGAAAACCCCATTCAATTTGGTAATGGGAGACACGTTGGATCAATGTGAATACTTTAGGGATTATCGCTTGACTCAAAAAGGGAAACTATTATGGGATCAAATTTATATGTTGAAGTGGTATGCTAGGCAACTATGCTTTAGATATGATTATACTTGTTGCTCTAGGATGAAGTCTCCACACCTTCCCTTTTCATGCAAATTTAATGATGATGAAACCTTGGCTTCTTATGCTAGAGGTATATATGACTACTATGATGTGGAACAAATAGAAGAATTTGTTGCTTTTATGGGTGCTTATGAAATTGAATCTATGTTCAAAGGATATGAAAATCTTCATGATGTTGTTTACAAACCTGAAAATTTAGCTATCCTTAAATATTGTTATGAGAATTATGAATATAATTCCGACATTGATGCGTTTGTTGAGAAAGTCTCCGCTGTCGAAGAAGAGACTAATATTTTGCAGGAATCCATGGAAGAAGAAATTGACGAAACTGTGAGCTCATTGGATGAAAAAGATGAGGAGGAGAGTGAAGAACAAAATGAGGAAGAGCGGATTGATCACCCATGCCCACCTTCTAATGGGAGTAACTCTTCAACCCATACATTGTTTAATTTCCCTTCGTGCTTACCGAAGGATAAATGCTATGATAATTGCTATGATCTTGTTGATTATTTTGAAATATCCCTTCTTGATGATGCTTGCTATGCTTGTGGCCAAGATGCCAATAAGAATTATGCTTATGGAGATGAACTTGCTATAGTTCCTTATGTTAAACATGAAATTGTTGCTATTGCACCCACACATGATTGTCCTATTATCTTTTTGAATTCTCCAAACTACACTATATCGGAGAAGTTTGTGCTTATTAAGGATTATATTGATGGGTTGCCTTTTACTACTACACATGATGATTTTTATGAGTATAATATGCATGTGCTTGCTGCACCTACTTGCAATTATTATGAGAGAGGAACTATATCTCCACCTCTCTATGTTTCCAATACGATAAAATAGCAAGAAATTGTTTATACTATGCATTGGCCTTTACTATGTGTGCATGAATTGTTCTTTTATGACATCCCGATACATAGTAGATAGTTAGACTTCGTTGTTACATGATATATGTTACTTTGTGCTCACTACTAAATTACAAATCATTGTTAATTAAAATTGGCTTTGATATACCTTGGGATCCGGGTGGATTCACTACTTGAGCACTATATGCCTAGCTTAATGGCTTTAAAGAAAGTGCTGCCAGGGAGACAACCCGGAAGTTTTAGAGAGTCATTTATTTCTGTTGAGTGCTTTAATATAGTTTAAAAACAACAAAAATAAAGAGGGGAACCGAAAACCTTTTCAAAAAAAAAGCAAAACCTAGAAAGACAAGCATTGTTGAAGTGGGAGCTAGCCTTGAACTTTGTTCATGCTCACGGAAACTTTGTGAATCTTGATTACAGAAAATTTTCAACAAAAATAATTATCCCCTTGTATTATAAAAATAATGTGCCAAGGTTTGCCTTTAGGATGTTTACAATGCTTGTTGGTTTGTATGGTGCAGGATAGAAACTTTGGCTGTAGAGCGTGATTTTACATTTTTTACTGGAACGTCAAATGGTTCTGATTCTTTGTGAACTGTATTTATTTACAAATTGGTTATTTTTCCTAATTTTGGCAGAATTATTCAAGTATCATAAGTATGGTGAATGTTCATATTGTTACAGACTATTCTGTTTTAGGCAGATTCTGTTTTTGATGCATAGTTTGCTTGTTTTGATGAAACTAACAACTTATATCAGTGTATTAAGACATGGAAAAGTTATATTACAGTAGACTGCAAAAACAAAATATGAATTGGTTTGCAATAGTACTTAGAGTAGTGATTTGCTTTATTATACTAAATGATCTTACCGAGTTTTCTGTTGAAGTTTTGTGTGGATGAAGTGTTCGATGATCGAGAAGGTCTCCATGTGAGAAGAAGGAAGAGAGGCAAGAGCTCAAGATTGGGGATGCCCGAGGCACCCCAAGTGAATATTCAAGGAGACTCAAGCGTCTAAGCTTGGGGATACCCCATAAGGCATCCCCTCTTTTGGCTTCATTTCGTTCATGCGATATGTGCAAATCTTGGAGCATCTTTTGCATTTAGTTTTCACTTTTCTTTTATACACCATGTTGGTATGATGTATTCCTTGGTTGATTTATAGAATGCTCATTGCACTTCACTTACATTCTTTGAGTATGGCTTTATATAATGCTTCATGTGCTTCACTTATATCATTTGAAGTTTGGATTGCCTGTTTCTCTTCACTTAGACAACTGCCATTTGTAGAATGCTCTGTTGCTTCACTTATATTTGTTAGAGCGTGGGCATATCTTTTGTAGAAGGAATTAAACACTCTTGCTTCACTTATATCTATTTAGAGAGATGACAGGAACTGGTCATTCACATGGTTAGTCATAAAATCCTACATAAAATTTGTAGATCACTGAATATGATATGTTTGATTCCTTGCAATAGTTTTTAGATATAAAGATGGTGATATTAGAGTCATGCTAGTGGGTAGTTGTGGATTAGTAGAAATACTTGTGTTGAGGTTTATGATTCCCGTAGCATGCACGTATGGTGAACCATTATGTGATGAAGTCGGAGCATGATTTATTTATTGATTGTCTTCCTAATGAGTGGCGGTCGGGGACGAGCCATGGTCTTCTCCTAACAATCTATCCCCCTAGGAGCATGCGTGTAGTACTTTGTTTCGATAGCTAATAGACTTTTGCAATAAGTATGTGAGTTCTGTATGACTAATGTTGAGTCCATGGATTATACGCACTCTCACCCTTCCATCATTGCTAGCTTCTCTAGTATCGCACAACTTTCGCCGGTACCATAAGCCCACCATACACCTTCCTCAAAACAGCCACCATGCCTACCTATTATGGCATTCCCATAGCCATTCGGAGATATATTGCCATGCAACTTCCATCATCATCATATACATGACTTGAGCATCATTGTCATATTGCTTTGCATGATCGTAAGATAGCTAGCATGATGTTTTCATGGCTTGTCCGTTTTTTGATGTCATTGCTACGCTAGATCATTGCACCATCCCGGTACACCGCCGGAGGCATACATATAGAGTCATATCTTTGTTCTAGTATCGAGTTGTAATATTGAGTTGTAAGTAAATAAAAGTGTGATGATCATCATTATTAGAGCATTGCCTCAGTGAGGAAAGGATGATGGAGACTATGATTCCCCCACAAGTCGGGATGAGACTCCAGACTTTAAAAATAAATAAAAGAGGCCAAAGAACCCCACAAAAAATTAAAAGAGGCCAAAGAAGCCCACCCAAAAAAGAGAAAAAAATAAAAAAAATAAAAAATGAGAGAAGAAGAGAGAAGGGGCAATGTTACTATCCTTTTACCACACTTGTGCTTCAGAGTAGCACCATGTTCTTCATATAGAAACTCCTGAGTTATCACTTTCATATACTAGTGGGAATTTTCATTATAGAACTTGGCTTGTATATTCCAATGATGGGCTTCCTCAAACACCCGAGGTCTTCATGAGCAAGCAAGTTGGATGCACACCCACTTAGTTTTCAGTCTGAGCTTTCATACACTTATAGCTCTTAGTGCATCCGTTGCATGGCAATCCCTACCCACTCACATTCATATCTATTGATGGGCATCTCCATAGCCCGTTGATATGCCTAGTTGTTGTGAGACTATCTTCTCCTTTTTGTCTTCTCCACAACCACCATTCTATTCCACCTATAGTGCTATGTCCATGGCTCACGCTCATGTATTGCGTGAAAGTTGAAAAGGTTTGAGAACATCAGAAGTATGAAACAATTGCTTGGCTTGTCATCGGGGTTGTGCATGATGTGAATATTTTGTGTGGTGAAGATGGAGCATAGCCAGACCATATGATTTTGTAGGGATAACTTTCTTTGGTCATGTTATTTTGAAAAGACATGATTGCTTTATGAGTAGGCTTGAAGTATTATTGTTTTTATGTCAAATGATAGACTAATGCTTTGAATCACTCGTATCTTAATATTCATGCCATGATTAGATATCTGATCAGGATTATGCTAGGTAGCATTCCACATCAAAAATTATCTTTTGTATCATTTACCTACTTGAGGATGAACAAGAATTAAGCTTGGGGATGCTGATACGTCTCCATCGTATCTATAATTTTTGATTGTTCCATGCCAATATTCTACAACTTTCATATACTTTTGGCAACTTTTTATACTATTTTTGGGACTAACATATTGATCCAGTGCCCAGTGCCAGTTCATGTTTGTTGCATGTTTTTTGTTTCGCAGAATATCCATATCAAACGGAGTCCAAACGGGATAAAAACTGACGGAGATTTTTTTTGGAATATATATTATTTTGGGGAAGAAAAATCCATGCGAGACGGTGCCCGAGGGAGGCATGAGGCAGGGGGGTGCGCCCCACCCCCCTGGGCACGCCCCTGAGCCTCGTGGCCACTCCGTAAGGCAGTTGGTGCCCTTCTTCCGCCACAAGAAAGTTAATATCTGGATAGAGATCGTGTTAAAATTTCAGCCCAATCAGAGTTACGGATCTCCGGGAATATAAGAAACGATGAAAGGGCAGAATCAAGGAACGCAAAAACAGAGATAGACAAAGAGACAGATCCAATCTTGGAGGGGCTCTCGCCCGTCCCATGCCATAGAGACCAAGGACTAGAGGGAAAACCCTTCTCCCATCTAGGGAGGAGGTCAAGGAAGAAGAAGAAGGAGGGGGGCTCTCTCCCCCTCGCTTCTGGTGGCGCCGGAGTGCCACCGGGGCTCATCATCATACCAACTATTCACCAACAACTTCACCGCCATCATCACCAACTCTTCCCCCCTCTATGCAGCGGTGTAACCTCTCTCTTACCCACTGTAATCTCTACTTAAACATGGTGCTCAATGCTATATATTATTTCCCACTGATGTATGGCTATCCTATGATGTTTGAGTAGATCTGTTTTGTCCTATGGGTTATTTGATGATTGTGATTGGTTTGAGTTGCATGTTTTATTATTTTTGTTGTCCTATGGTGCTCTCCGTGTTGCGCAAGTGTGAGGGATTCCCTCTGTAGGGTTCGCAATATGTTCATGATTTGCTTATGGTGGGTGGTGTGAGTGACAGAAGCATAGACCCGAGTAAGTAGTTTGTTTGCGTATGGGATAAACAGGACTTGATACTTTAATGCTATGGTTGGGTTTACCTTAATGATCTTTAGTAGTTGTGGATGCTTTCTAGAGTTCCAATCATAAGTTCATATGATCCAAGTAGAGAAAGTATGTTAGCTTATGCCTCTCCCTCAAATAAAATTGCAATAATGATTACCGGTCTGTTTATCGATTGCCTAGGGACAAATAACTTTATCGTAACAAAAAGCTCTTTACTAAAACTAACTTAGTCGTTTCTTTAGCTAAACAGCCCCTACTCTTTATTTGCGCTCTCTTTATATTCTTGCAAACCTATCCAAAAACACCTACAAAGTACTTCTAGTTTCATACTTGTTCTAGGTAAAGCGAACGTCAAGCGTGCGTAGAGTTGTATCGGTGGTCGATAGAACTTGAGGGAATATTTGTTCTACCTTTAGCTCCTCGTTGGGTTAGACACACTTACTTATCGAAACTGTTGCGATCCCCTATACTTGTGGGTTATCAAGATAGAGCACCTTTATAATCACCCAGTTACGTTGTGATGTTTGGTAGCACACAAAGTGTTCCTCCGGTATTCGGGAGTTGCATGATCTCATAGTCATAGGAACATGTATAAGTTATGGACAAAGCAATAGCAACAAACTAAACAATCATCGTGCTAAGCTAACGGATGGGTCAAGTCAATCACATCATTCTCTAATGATGTGATCCCATTAATCAAATGACAACTCATGTCTATGGTTAGGAAACATAACCATCATTGATTCAACGAGCTAGTCAAGTAGAGCCAAACTAGTGACACTCTGTTTGTCTATGTATTCACACATGTACTAAGTTTCCAGTCAATACAATTCTAGCATGAATAATAAACATTTATCATGATATAAGGAAATATAAATAACAACTTTATTATTGCCTCTAGGGTATATTTCCTTCAGTCTCCCACTTGCACTATAGTCAATAATCCAGTTCACATCGTCATGTGATTTCCCACCAATAGTTCACATCTTTGTGTGATCAGTTCACATCTTCATGTGACTAATACCCAAAGGGTTTACTAGAGTCAATAATCTAGTTCACATCAGTATGTGATTAATACCCAAAGAGTGATCATGTTTTTCTTGTGAGAGAAGTTTAGTCTATGGGTCTGCAACATTCACATCCGTATGTATTTCAAATATTTCTATGTCTACAATACTTTGCACGGAGCTACTCTAGCTAATTGCTCCCATTTTCTATATGTATCCAGATCGAGACTTAGAGTCATCTAGATTGATGTAAAAAGCTTGCATCAATGTAACTCTTTACGATGAACTCTTTTATCACCTCCATAACCAAGAAATATTTCCTTAGTCCTCTAAGGATAATTTTTGACCTCTGTCCAGTGATCTACTGCTTGATCACTATTGTACACCCTTGCCAGAATCATGCTAAGGTATACAATAGGACTAGTACACAGCATAACATACTTTATAGAACCTATGATTGAGGCATAGGGAATGACTTTTCATTCTCTTTCTATTTTCTGCTGTGGTCGGGTTTTGAGTCTTTACTCAACTTCACACCTTGCAACACAGGCAAGAACTCCTTCTTTGACTATTCCATTTTGAACTACTTCAAAATCTTGTCAAGGTATGTACTCATTGAAAAATCTTATCAAGCGTCTTGATCTATCTCTATAGATCTTGATGCTCAATTTGTAAGCAGCTTCACCAGGGTCTTTTCTTTGAAAAAGTCCTTTCAAACACTCCTTTATGCTTTCCAGAAAATACTACATTATTTCCGATCAACAATATGTCATTCACATATACTTATCAAAAGTGATGTAGTGCTCCCACTCACTTTCTTGTAGATACAGGCTTCACCACAAGTCTGTATAAAACTATATGCTTTGATCACTTTAACAAAGCATATATTCCAACTCTGAGATGCTTGCACCAGTCCATAAATGGATCGCTAGAGCTTGCTCACTTTGTTAGCACCTTTAGGATCGACAAAACCTTTTGGTTGCATCATATACAACTCTTCTTTAATTAATCCATTAAGGAATACAGTTTTGACATCCATTTGCCATATTTCATAAAATGCGGCAACTGCTAACATGATTCAGACAGACTTTTAAGCATCAATACGAGTGAGAAAATATCATCGTAGTCAACACTTTGAACTTGTCGAAAACCCTTTTTGCGACAATTCGAGCTTTGTAGATAGTAACACTACTATCAGCGTCCGTCTTCCTCTTGAAGATCCATTTATTCTCAATTGCTTGCCAATCATTGGGCAAGTCAATCAAAGTCCATACTTTGTTCTTTATACATGGATCCCATCTCAGATTTCATGGCCTCAAGCCATTTCGCGGAATGTGGGCTCATCATCGCTTCCTCATAGTTCGTAGGTTCGTCATGGTCTAGTAACATGACTTCCAGAAAGGATTACCGTACCACTCTAGTGTGGGCCATACTCTGGTTGTCCTACGATGTTCGGTAATAATTTGATCTGAAGTTTCATGATCATCATCATTAGCTTCCTCACTAATTGGTGTAGAAATCACTAGAACTGATTTATGTGGTGAACTACTTTCCAATTCGGGAGAAGGTACAATTACCTCATCAAGTTCAACATTCCTCCCACTCACTTCTTTCGAGAGACACTTCTTCCCTAGAAAGGATACACTCTTAGCAACAAAGATCTTGCCTTTCGGATCTGTGGTAGAAGGTGTACCCAACAGTTTCTTTTGGATATCCTATGAAGACGTACATTTTCGATTTGGGTTTGAGCTTATCAGGCTGAAACTTTTTCACATAAGCGTCACAACCCCAAACTTTAAGAAACGACAGCTTCGGTTTCTGGCCAAACCATAATTCATACGGTGTCGTCTCAACGGATTAGACGGTGCCCTATTTTAATGTGAATGTAGATGTCTCTAATGCATAACCCCAAAACGATAGTGGCAAATTGGTAAGAGACATCATAGATTGGACTATATTCAATAAAGTACGGTTATGATGTTCGGACACACCATTATGCTGTGGTGTTCCAGGTGGCATGAATTTGTGAAACTATTCCACATTTTTTTAGTTGAAGACCAAACTCGTAACTCAAATATTCGTCTCCGCGATCAGATCATAGAAACTTTATTTTCTTGTGATGATGATTTTCCACTTCACTCTGAAATTCTTTGAACTTTTCAAATGTTTCAGACTTATGTTTCATCAAGTAGATATACCCATATCTGCTCAAATCATCTGTGAAGGTTAGAAAATAATGATACCCGCCGTGAGCCTCAACACTTATCGGATTGCATACATCAGTATGTATTATTTCCGATAAGTCAGTTGCTCGCTCCATTGTTCCGGAAAACAGAGTCTTAGTCATCTTGCCCATGAGGCATGGTTCGCAAGCATCAAGTGATTCCAAAAGTCCATCAGCATAGAGTTTCTTCATGCACTTTAGACCAACAATATGACCTAAACGGCAGTGCCACAAATAGGTTGCACTATCATTATTAACTTTGCATATTTTGGCTTCAATATTATGAATATGTGTATCACTATGATCGAGATTGAATAAACCATTCACCTTGGTTGTATGACCACAGAAGGTTATATTCATGTAAACAGAATAACAATTATTCTTTGACTTAAATGAATAACCGTATTGCAATAAACATGATCCAATCATATTATGCTCAACGCAAACACCAAATAACATTTATTTTAGGTTCAACACTAATTCCGAAGGTAAAGGGAGTGTGCGATGGTGATCTTATCAACCTTGGAATCATTTCCAACACACATCGTCACCTCGTCCTCAACTAGTCTTTGTTTATTTTGCAACTCCCGTTTGGAGTTACTACTCTTAGCAACTGAACTAGTATCAAATACCAAGGGGTTTGCTATAAACACTAGTAAAGTACACATCAATAACATGTATATCAAATATACCTTTGTTCACTTTGCCATCCTTCTTATCCGCCAAGTATCTAGGGCAGTTCCACTTCCAGTGACCATTTCCTTTGAAGTAGAAGCACTCAGTTTTAGGCTTGGGTCTAAATTTGGGCTTCTTCATGGGAGTGGCAACTTGGTTGACATTCTTCTTGAAGTTACCTTTCTTTCCCTTGCCATTTTGCTTGAAACTAGTGGTCTTGTCAACCATCAACACTTGATGCTTTTTCTTGATTTCTACCTTTGCCGATTTCAGCATCGTGAAGAGCTTTGGGAATCGTTTCCATTATCCCTTGCATATTATAGTTCATCACAAAGTTCTAGTAACTTGGTGATAGTGACTAGAGAACTCTGTCAATCACTATCTTATCGGGAATATTAAATCCCACTTGATTCAAGTGATTGTAGTACTCAGACATTCTGAGCACATGCTCACTCGTTGAGCTATTCTCCTCCATCTTATAGGCAAAGTACTGTCAGAGGTCTCATACCTCTTGACATGGGCATGAGTATGAGATACCAATTTCAACTCTTTGAACATCTTATATGCTCCGTGGCGTTCAAAACATTTTTGAAGTCCCGGTTCTAAGCCGTAAAGCATGGTGCACTAAACTATCAAGTAGTCATCATAGCGAGCTTGTCAAACGTTCATAACGTCTGCATCTGCTCCGGCAATAGGTCTATCACCTAGCGGTGCATCAAGGACATAATTCTTGTGTGCAGCAATGAGGATAATCCTGAGATCACGGACCTAGTCTGCATCATTGCTACTATCATCTTTCAACATAGTTTTTCTCTAGGAACATATCAAAAAAATGGGGAGCTACATCGCGAGCTATTGATCTACAACATAGTTATGCAAATACTATCAGGACTAAGTTCATGATAAATTAAAGTTCAATTAATCATATTACTTAAGAACTCCCACTTAGATAGACATCCCTATAGTCATCTGAATGATCACGTGATCCAAATCAACTAAACCATGTCCGATCATCATGTGAGATGGGGTAGTTTTCAATTGTGAACATCATTATGTTGATCATATCTACTATATGATTCACGCTCGACCTTCCGGTCTCCAATGTTCTGAGGCCATATCTGCATATGCTAGGCTCGTCAAGTTTAATCCGAGTATTCTGCATGTGCAAAACTGGCTTGCACTCGTTGTATGTGAACGTAGAGCTTATCACGGCCGATCATCACGTGGTGTCTAGGCACGACGAACTGTCGCAACGGTGCATACTCAGGGAGAACACTTATACCTTGAAATTTAGTGAGAGATCATCTTATAATGTTACTGCTGAACTAAGCAAAATAAGATGCATAAAGGATAAACATCACATGCAATCAAAATATGTGACATGATATGGCCGTGATCATCTTGCGCCATTGATCTCCATCTCCAAAGTACCGTCATGATCTCTATCGTCACCGGCATGACACCATGATCTCCATCATCGTGATCTCTATCAACGTGTCATCACATGGTCGTCTCGCCAACTATTGCTGTTGCAACTATTGCTATCGCATAGCAATAAAGTAAAGCAATTATTTGGCGCTTGCATCTTATGCAATAAAGAGACAACCATAAGGCTTCTGCCAGTTGCCGATAACTTTAACAAAACATGATCATCTCATACAACAATTTATATCTCATCACGTCTTGACCATATCACATCACAACAAACCCTGTGAAAACAAGTTAGATGTCCTCTACTTTGTTTTTGCAAGTTTTACGTGGCTGCTAAGGGCTGAGCAAGAACCGTTCTTACCTACGCATCAAAAACCACAACGCGGTATAGTGATTGCTTTTTGATCTTCAGAAAGAACCCTGTTCATTCAATCCAATTCTACTAAAGTTGGAGAAACAGACACCCACTAGCCACCTGTGTGCGAAGCATGTTAGTAGAACCATTCTCACGTAAGCGTACGTGTAATGTCGGTCTGGGCCGCTTCATCCAACAATACCGCGGAATCAAGAATCAACTAGTGACAGCGAGAAATATGTATATACCCACACCCACAACTCCTTCGTGTTCTACTCGTGCATATAACATCTACGCATAGACCTGGCTCTGATACCACTGTTGGGGAACGCAGTAATTTCAAAAAAATTCCCACCCACACGCAAGATCATGGTGATGCATAGCAACGAGAGGGGAGAGTTTCGTCTACGTACCCTCGTAGACCATAAGCAGAAGTGTTATGAGAACGCGGTTGATGTAGTCGTATGTGTTCACGATCGACCGATCCTAGTACCGAAAGTTTGGCACCTCCGCGATCTGCACATGTTCGGCTCGGTGACGTCTCATGAACTCACGATCCAGAAGAGTGTCGAGGGAGAGCTTCGTCAGCACGACAGCACGATGACGGTGATGATGATGCTACCGGAACAGGGCTTCGCCTAAGCACCGCTATGATATGACCGAGGTGGATTATGGTGGAGGGGGGCACCGCACACGGCTAAGAGATCAATGATCAACTTGTGTTCCTATGGGGTGCCCCGTGGCCACGTATATAAAGGATGGAGGGAGGAGGAGGTCGGCCCTCATAGGGCGCGCCCAAAGTGTGGAGTCCTACTAGGACTCCCTGGTCCTAGTAGGATTCCACCTCCCATATGGAATAGGAAAAAGGGAAGGGAGAAGAAGAAGGAAGGAATGGGGCGCGCCCATTCCCTAGTCCAATTCGGACCAGTCAATGGGGAAGGGGTGCGGCCACCCTTGAGTCCTTTCTCTCCTTTCCCGTATGACCCATAAAGGCCCAACGAATTCCTGTAACTCTCCGGTACTCTGAAAAATACCCGAATCACTCGGAACCTTTCTGATGTCCGAATATAGCCTTCCAATATATCGATCTTTACATCTCGACCATTTCGAGACTCCTCGCCATGTCCCCGATCTCATCCGGGACTCTGAACAAACGTAGGTCATCAAATCACATAACTCATGATATAAATCATCACAGAACTTTAAGCGTGCGGACCCTACAGGTTCGAGAACTATGTAGACATGACTGAGACTCATCTCCGGTCAATAAACAATAGGGGAACCTGGATGCTCATATTGGTTCCTACATATTCTATGAAGATCTTTATCAGTCAAACCGCATAATAACATACGTTGTTCCCTTTGTCATCGGTATGTTACTTGCTCGAGATTCAATCGTCGGTATCTCAATACCTAGTTCAATATCGTTACAGGCAAGTCTCTTTACTCATTCTGTAATGCATCATCCCGCAACTAACTCATTAGTCACATTGCTTGCAAGGCTTATAGTGATGTGCATTACCGAGAGGGCCAGAGATACCTCTCCGACAATCAGAGTGACAAATCCTAATCTCGATCTATGCCAACTCAACAAACACCATCGGAGACACTTGTAGAGCACCTTTATAATCACCCAGTTACATTGTGACGTTTGGTAGCACACAAAGTGTTCCTCCGGTATTCGGGAGTTGCATTATCTCATAGTCATAGGAACATATATAAGTTATGGAGAAAGCAATAGCAACAAACTAAACGATCATCGTGCTAAGCTAACGGATGGGTCAAGTCAATCGCATCATTATCTAATGATGTGATCCCATTAATCAAATGACAACTCATGTGTATGGTTAGGAAACATAACCATCATTGATTCAACAAGCTAGTCAAGTAGAGGCAAACTAGTGACCCTCTGTTGGTCTATGTATTCACACATGTACTAAGTTTCCGGTTAATACAATTTTAGCATGAATAATAAACATTTATCATGACATAAGGAAATATAAATAACTAATTTATTATTTCCTGTAGGGCATATTTCCTTCAACACATCCCTCAGCGTCATTCAGAATAGATAGTCCGCCGGGACCCTTTCCAAAGATTACCTGTAAATCATTGACCATAGTAAGTATGTGATCACCAATATGGACGGCGGTCTTCTTCTAGTGATCTACCTCGCCTTTGAAATGCTTGCCTTTCTTTCGACATTGATGGTTGGTCAGAAGAAATCAACGATGTCCCAGGTACACATTTTTCCAGCATTTATCGAAGTATATACTTTCAGTGTCATCTAAATAGTGCGTGCATGCGTGGTATCCCTTGTTTGTCTGTCTTGAAAGGTTACTGAGAGTAGGCCAATCATTGATGGTTAAAACAGCAATGCTTGTTGGTCAAATTCCTCTTGTTTGTGCTCATCCCAGACACGTATACCTTTTCTATTCCACAGATATAAAAGTTCTTCAACTAATGGCCTTAGGTACACATCAATGTCGTTGCTGGGTTGCTTAGGGCCTTGGATGAGCACTGGCATCATAATGAACTTCCGCTTCATGCACAACCAAGGAGGAAGGTTATAGATACATAGTCACGGGCCAGGTGCTATGATTGCTGCTCTGCTCCCCAAAAGGATTTAATGCCATCCGCACTTAAACCAAACCATACATTCCTTGTGTCACCTGCAAAGTCCCCCCACATTCTCTCGATCTTTCTTACGGCCCGCTTTGTGCCATCGCATCAACTTGGAATGCTCTTTGTTTCTGACCAGACGTTTCAACCATGGAATTATAGGAGCATACCACATCACCTTGGTAGGAACCCTCTTCCTGGGGCGTTCGCCCTCAACAGCACCAGGGTCATCTCGTCTGATCTTATAACGCAATGCATCGCATACCGGGCATGCGTTCAAATCCTTGTACGCACCGCGGTAGAAGATGTAGTCATTAGGGCATGCATGTATCTTCTGCACCTTGAATCCTAGAGGGCATAGAACCTTCTTTGCTCCATACATACTGTTGGGCAATTCATTATCCTTTGGAAGCTTCTTCTTTAATATTTTCAGTAGCTTCTCAAATCCGTTGTAAGATACACCATTGGCTGCCTTCCATTGCAGCAATTCCAGTGTGGTACTGAGCTTTGTGTTGCCATCTTCGCAATTTGGGTACAACCATTTTTTTGTGATCCTCTAACATGCGATTGAACTTCAACTTCTCCTTTTCACTTTGGCATTCTCTCTTTGCATAAACAATGACCCGGCAAAGATCATCATCGGGCACATCGTCTGGTTCCTCTTGATCTTCAGCTTCCCCCATTGCAGCATCACCGTATTCAGGGGGCACATGGTTGTCATCATCCTCTTCTTCTTTGTTGTCTTCCATCATAACCCCTCTTTCTCCGTGCTTGGTCCAAACATTATAGTGTGGCATGAAACCCTTCTCAAGCATGTGGATGTGAAGGGTTTTCGAGTTAGAGTAAGACTTCGTATTCCCACAGATAGGGCATGGACAACACATAAAACCATTCTGCTTGTTTGCCTCAGCTACTTCGAGAAAATTATGCACGCCCTTAATGTACTCGGAGGTGCGTCTGTCACCGTACATCCATTGCCGGTTCATCTGCGTGCATTATATATAATTAAGTGTGTAAAAAACTATTACAGAACATCATGAATAGAGAAGTTACCAAATTAATAGAAGTTCATCATCACATTAAAACCAGAGTACAGTAGTGATCAAATGTTATTACTGAAAAATGAATACATAAAGTTCATACATAGTTCTCATGGAACAACATATAGCTCTCTAGAGCATCTAATTAAAGCATACATTGAAACTATGTAAAACATTTAAATGCAACAATAAATGCGATCATGATCGCAACTAAGGTAACAATTGATCCAACGACATAATGATACCAAGCGTCAGTATGAATGGCATATTTCTAATCATTCTAATCTTCAAGCACATCGCATCCATCTTGATCTTGTGATCATCGACGACATCCGCAACATGAAACTCCAATGCCATCTTTTCCTCCTCAATTCTTTTCAATTTTTTCTTCAAGTAATTGTTTTCTATTTCAACTAAATTTAACCTCTCAACAAGAGGGTCATTTGTAATATCCAGTTCACATACCTCCTAGATAAAAAATATATATCACGTTGGTCGGCATAATTGTCATAAACACTAAATGAAACAAATAGTTATAAAAGATAATATACCGCATCCGAATCATAGACAGGACGAGGGCCGACGTGGGCGGATACCGAAACCATCGCACTATATAATAACAACCAATAATACAAGTATCTACCTAAATAATACAAGTAAGCATTTTTTTCTTTCAGAAAGAAGATAACAACAAGAGGCCCACCACGGTGGTGCCGGCGAAGAGATCGGCGTGGGCGATCGACGACGGTGAGGATGGGGATGGGATAGGACAGACCGCCAAACCTAGAAAAATGTTGAGGAAAATGGAGCTTTGACAAGGAGTTTCGAGAGGAGAAAGCTTAAGTATGGCTCGGGCATTTCATCGAACACCTCATGTGCATAGGAGGTCAGCTAGAGCACCACACACCTCTCCCACAGCTGGCCAAAAAAATAGAGCAGTTGCTCTGTTCGCAGGCAGGGGCGGGGGTACATATAGGCTTCTCTTTAGTCCCGGTTTGTGGTTAAAACCGGAACTGAAGGACAATATTTTGTCTCGGTTCCAGCCACCTACCAGGACTAAAGTTGCTGCGACAGGAGCGAGGCCCATTGGTCCCGGTTCGTGTATGGAACCAGGACCAAAAGTGTCAGATGAACTAGGACCAATGGGCCCCGAGGCCCGGCTAGCGCCCTGGCCTCACGAACTGGGAATGATTCCCCCTTTGGTCCTAGTTCGTGAGTGAACCAAGATAAATGCCCTTACCCAGGCTTGAACCAATGCCCTGTTTTATACTAGTGGCACACTCTATCGGTATAGTCGCACATGCACGGTCGCGGGGGTACACACTCACGACAACATAGGTGCCTGATACGTCTCCAACGTATCTATAATTTTTGATTGCTCCATGCTATATTATCCACTGTTTTGGACATTATTGGGCTTTAATATCCACTTTTATATTATTTTTGGGACTAACCTATTAACCGGAGGCCTAACCCAGAATTGTTGTTTTTTTGCCTATTTTAGGGTTTTGAAGAAAAGGAATATCAAACGGAGTCCAAACGGAATGAAACCTTCGGGAACGTGATTTTCTCACCAAACATGATCCAGGAGACTTGGACCCTACGTCAAGAAATAAAGGAGGAGGCCACGAGGTAGGGGTGTGCCTACCCCCCCCCCCAGGCGCGCCCTCCACCCTCGTGGGCCCCCTGTTGCTCCACCGACGTACTCCTTTCTCCTATATATACCTACGTACCCCCAAACGATCAGATACGGAGCCAAAACCCTAATTCCATCGTCATAACTTCCTATATCCATGAGGGACTGTTCCGGAGCTCCGCCGGAGGGGGCATCCACCACGGAGGGCTTCTACATCAACATCATAGCCCCTCCAATGAAGTGTCAGTAGTTTACCTCAGACCTTCGGGTCCATAGTTATTATGTAGATGGCTTCTACTCTCTTTTTGGATCTCAATACAATGTTCTCCCCCTCTCTTGTGGAGATCTATTCGATGTAATCTTCTTTTTGCGGTGTGTTTGTTGGGACCGATGAATTGTGGGTTTATGATCAAGATTATCTATGAACAATATTTGAATCTTCTCTGAATTCTTTTATGTATGATTGGTTATCTTTGCAATTCTCTTTGAATTATCAGTTTGGTTTGGCCTACTAGATTGATCTTTCTTGCAATGGGAGAAGTGCTTAGCTTTGGGTTCAATCTTGCGGTGTCCTTTCCTAGTGACCGTAGGGGCAGCAAGGCACGTATTGTATTGTTGCCATCGATGATAACAAGATGGGGTTTTATCATATTGCATGAATTTATCCCTCTACATCATTTCATCTTGCTTAAGGCGTTACTCTGTTTTCATGAACTTAATACTATAGATGCATGCTGGATAGCGGTCGATGAGTGGAGTAATAGTAGTAGATGCAGGCAGGAGTCAGTCTACTTGTCTTGGACGTGATGCCTATATACATGATCATACTAGATATTCTCATAACTATGCTCAATTCTGTCAATTGCTCAACAGTAATTCGTTCACCCACCGTAAAATACTTATGCTCTTGAGAGAAGCTACTAGTGAAACCTATGGCCCCCGGGTCCTTCATCATATTAATCTTCCAATACTTAGTTATTTCCTTTGCTTTTTTACCTTTCTTTTATTTTACTTTGCATCTTTATCACAAAAATACCAAAAATATTATCTTATCATATCTATCAGATCTCACTCTCGTAAGTGACCGTGAAGGGATTGACAACCCCTTATCGCGTTGGTTGTGCAGGTACGAGGGACTCGCGCGTAGCCTCCTACTAGATTGATACCTTGGTTCTCAAAAACTAAGGGAAATACTTACGCTACTTTGCTGCATCATCCTTTCCTCTTCAAGGAAATCCAACGCGGTGCTCAAGAGGTAGCAAGAAGATTTCTGGCGTCGTTGCCGGGGAGTCTACACAAAAGTCAACATACCAAGTACCCATCACAACCCTTATCTCCCGTATTACATTATTTGCCATTTGCCTCTCTTTTTCCTCTCCCCCACTTCACCCTTGCCGTTTTATTCGCCCTCTCTCTCTATCCTCCCTCTCTTTCTCTATTTGCCTCCTTTTGCCCGCTTGCTTTTTGTTTGCTTGTGTGTTGGATTGCCTACTTGTCTCGATGGCTCTTCCCTAATTTTGTGATCTTCACCTTAAAAGGTTAGAAGAAATCGAAAACAACGTCAGGAGTTTTATGGTCTTGCAATTTGAGCATAATAGTTTCTTTAGAAACGAGCTGAAGGAACAAAAAAATTTTATGAGTTTTATGAATAAAGAGCTCGATGATATGTCTAAAGAATTTTATGGTTTAGGATCCCAAATTGCTCATCTTGAGAAATTGACTGCTGAAATTTCGGATAAGCAGGCTACCTTAGTTAATAGGATGGCCGCTAAACCGGATTTTTATGAAAAGAAAGATGAAGATCTAAAAGTTATTGATGTGTCACCTATTAAATCTTTGTTTTGCTATATGAATCTTGATAATGATGGGACTGAATATGATCCACCTTTACCTAGAAGGCGTTCCAAAAATTCGGAGTTTTTAGATCTTGATGCTAAATTTGATGAAAGTGGGACTGAAGAAATTAAAACCCTAGATGTTGCTAAACCCACTATTTTGGATTTCAAGGAATTTAATTATGAAAATTTCTCTTTGATTGACTATATTTCCTTGTTGCAATCCGTGCTAAATTCTCCTCATGCTTATAGTCCAAATAAAGCGTTTAATAAGCATATCGTTGATGCCTTGATGCAATCTTATGAAGAAAAACTTGAGTTGGAAGTTTCTATCCCTAGAAAACTTTATGATGAGTGGGAACCAACTATTAAAATTAAGATTAAAGATCATGAGTTCTATGCTTTATGTGATTTGGGTGCTAGTGTTTCCATGATTCCAAAGACTTTGTGTGATTTGTTAGGTTTCCGTGATTTTGATGGTTGCTCTTTAAACTTGCACCTTGCGGATTCCACTATTAAGAAACCAATGGGAAGAATCAATGACGTTCTTATTGTCACAAATAGGAATTATGTGCCCGTAAATTTTATTGTTCTTGACATACATTGCAATCCTTCATGTCCTATTATTCTTGGTAGACCTTTCCTTAGAACGATTGGTGCAATTATTGATATGAAGGAAGGAAATATTAGATTACAATTTCCTTTAAGGAAAGGCATGGAACAATTTCCTAGAAAGAAAATTAAATTACATTATGAATCTATTATGAGAGTCACTTATGGATTGCCTTCCAAAGATGGCAATACCTAGATCTATCCTTGCTTCTTATGCCTAGCTAGGGGCGTTAAACGGTAGCAATTGTTGGGAGGCAACACAATTTTATTTTTATTCCTTGCTTTTTGCTCCTGTTTAGTAACAAATAATTTACCTAGACTCTGTTTTGGTTGTGTTTTTTGTGTTTAATTAGTGTTTGTGCCAAGTAGAACCATTGGGAAGACTTGGGGAAAGTATTGATATCTTGCTGTAAAAAACACAAACTTAAGAGCTCACGAGAATTGCTGCTATTTTTATTTGGAAAGTGATATTTAGTTAATTATTTTTGCAGATGATTAATAGATACATTCCTAACGTCCAGCAATTTATTTTAGAATTTTTGGGGTTTCAGATCTTGCTCTAGCTACAGATTACTAAAGACTATTCTGTTTTTGACAGATTCTGTTTTTCATGTGTTGTTTGCTTATTTTGATGAATCTATGGCTACTAAAATAGTTTATAAACCATAGAGAAGTTGTAATACAGTATTTTAACACCAATATAAATAAAGAATGAGTTCATTACAGTACCTTGAAGTGGTCTTTTGTTTTTCTTTCGCTAACGGAGCTCACGAGATTTTCCACTTTAAGTTTTGTGTTGTGAAGTTTTCAAGTTTTGGGTAAAGATTTGATGGATTATGGAAGCAGGATTCGCAAGAGCCTAAGCTTGGGGATGCCCATGGCACCCCCAAGATAATCAAAGGACACCCAAAAGCCAAAGCTTGTGGATGCCCCGGAAGGCATCCCCTCTTTCGTCTACTTCTATCGGTAACTTTAGTTGGACCTATATTTTTATTCACCACATGATATGTGTTTTGCTTGGAGCGTCTTGTATGATTTGAGTCTTTGCTTTTTAGTTTACCACAATCATCCTTGCTGTACACACCTTTTGAGAGAGCCATACATGATTTGGAATTTGTTAGAGTACTCTATGTGCTTCACTTATATCTTTTGAGTTATATAGTTTTTGCTCTAGTACTTCACTTATATCTTTTAGAGAACGGTGGTGGATTTTTTTTATAGAAACTACTGTTCTCTCATGCTTAACTTAGATTATTTTGAGAGTCTTAAATATCATGGTAATTTGCTGAAATAATCCTAATATGCTAGGTATTCAAGATTAGTAAAAAAAACTTATGAGTGTTTTGAATACTAAGAGAAGTTTGATGCTTGATGATTGTTTTGAGATATGGAGGTAATAATATCAAAGTCGTGCTAGTTGAGTAGTTGTGAATTTGAGAAATGCTTGTGTTGAAGTTTGCAAGTCCCGTAGCATGCACGTATGGTAAATGTTATGTAACAAATTTGAAACATGAGGTGTTCTTTGATTGTCCTCCTTATGAGTGGCGGTCAGGGACGAGCGATGGTCTTTTCCTACCAATCTATCCCCCTAGGAGCATGCGCGTAGTGCTTGGTTTTTTATGACATGTAGATTTTTGCAATAAGTATGTGAGTTCTTTGTGACTAATGTTGAGTCCATGGATTATACGCATTCTCACCCTTCCATCATTGCTAGCCTCTTCGGTACCATGCATTGCCCTTTCTCACATTGAGAGTTGGTGCAAACTTCGCCGGTGCATCCAAACGCCGTGATATGACACGCTCTTTCACACATAAACCACCTTATATCTTCCTCAAAACAGCCACCATACCTACCTATTATGGCATTTCCATAGCCATTCCGAGATATATTGTCATGCAACTTTCCACCGTTCCGTTTATCATGACACATTCATCATTGTCATATTGCTTAGCATGATCATGTAGTTGACATAGTATTTGTGGCAAAGCCACCATTCATAATTCTTTCATACATGTCACTCTTGGTTCATTGCATATCCCGGTACACCGCCGGAGGCATTCATATAGAGTCATCTTTTGTTCTAGCATCGAGTTGTAATCATTGAGTTGTAAATAAATAGAAGTGTGATGATCATCATTTTCTAGAGCATTGTCCCAAGTGAGGAGTTAAAAAAAAGGAGAGAAAGGCCATAAAAAAGGAAGGCCCAAAAAAGAGAGAAAAAGAGAGAAGGGACAATGTTACTATCCTTTGCCACACTTGTGCTTCAAAGTAGCACCATAATCTTCATGATAGAGAGTCTTTTGTTTTGTCACTTTCATATACTAGTGGGAATTTTTCATTATAGAACTTGGCTTGTATATTCCAACAATGGGCCTCCTCAAGTGCTCTAGGTCTTCGCGAGAAAGCAAGTTGGATGCACACCCACTTAGTTTCTTTTGTGGAGCTTTCATACATTTATAGCTCTAGTGCATCCATTGCATGGCAATCCCTACTCCTTGCATTAACATCAATCGATGGGCATCTCCATAGCCCATTGATTAGCCTCGTTGATGTGAGACTTTCTCCGTTTTGTCTTCTCCACATAACCCCCATCATCATATTCTGTTCCACCCATAGTGCTATGTCCATGGCTCGCGCTCATATATTGCATGAAAGTTTATATGAAACAATTGCATGGCTTGTCATCTGGGTTGTGCATGATGAGAGCATTCTTGTGTGATGAAAATAGAGCATGACTAAACTGTATGATTTTGTAGGGATGAACTATCTTTGGCCATGTTATTTTGAGAAGACATAATTGCTTAGTTAGTTTGCTTGAAGTATTATTATTTTTATGTCAATATGAACTTTTATCTTGAATCTTTCGGATCTGAATATTCATACCACAATTAAGAAGAATTACATTTAAATTATGCCAAGTAGCACTCCGCATCAAAAATTCTATTTTTATCATTTACCTTCTCGAGGACGAGCAGGAATTAAGCTTGGGGATGCTTGATATGTCTCCAACATATCTATAATTTTTGATTGCTCCATGCTATATTATCTATTGTTTTGGACATTATTGGGCTTTATTATCCACTTATATATTATTTTTGCGACTAACCTATTAACCGGAGGCCCAGCCCAAAATTGTTGTTTTTTTGCCTATTTTAGGGTTTTGAAGAAAAGGAATATCAAATGGAGTCCAAACGGAATGAAACCTTCGGGAACGTTATTTTCTCACCGAACATGATCCACAAGACTGGGACCCTACGTCAAGAAATAAATGAGGAGGCCACGAGGTAGGGGGGCGCGCCTACCCCCCCCAGGCGCACCCTCCACCCTCGTGGGCCCCCTGTTGCTCCACCGACGTACTCCTCCATCCTATATATACCTACGTACCCCCAAACGACCAGATACGGAGCCAAAACCCAAATTCCACCGCCGTAACTTTCTGTATCCACGAGATCCCATCTTGGGGCCTATTCCGGAGCTCTGCCGGAGGGGGCATCCACCACGGAGGGCTTCTACATCAACATCATAGCCCCTCCAATGAAGTGTGAGTAGTTTACCTTAGACCTTCGGGTCCATAGTTATTAGCTAGATGGCTTCTTCTCTCTTTTTGGATCTCAATACAATGTTCTCCCCCTCTCTTGTGGAGATCTATTCGATGTAATCTTCTTTTTGTGGTGTGTTTGTTGAGACCGATGAATTGTGGGTTTATGATCAAGATTATCTATGAACAATATTTGAATCTTCTCTGAATTCTTTTATGTATGATTGGTTATCTTTGCAAGTCTCTTCGAATTATCAGTTTGGTTTGGCCTACTAGATTGATCTTTCTTGCAATGGGAGAAGTGCTTAGCTTTGGGTTCAATCTTGCAGTGTCCTTTCCCAGTGACAGTAGGGGCAGCAAGGCACGTATTGTATTGTTGCCATCGAGGATAACAAGATGTTTTTTTATCATATTGCATGAATTTATCCCTCTACGTCATGTCATCTTGCTTAAGGCGTTACTCTGTTTTCATGAACTTAACACTCTAAATGCATTCTGGATAGCGCTCGATGAGTGGAGTAATAGTAGTAGATGCAGGCAAGAGTCGGTCTACTTGTCTCGGACGTGATGCCTATATACATGATCATACCTAGATATTCTCATAACTATGCTCAATTCTATCAATTGCTCAACAATAATTTGTTCACCCACCGTAAAATACTTATGCTCTTGAGAGAAGCCACTAGTGAAACCTATGGCCCCCGGGTCTATCTTCATCATCTTAATCTTCCAATACTTAGTTATTTCCTTTGCTTTTTACTTTGCTTTTTTACTTTGCATCTTTATCACAAAAATACCAAAAATATTATCTTATCATATCTATCAGATCTCACTCTCGTAAGTGACCATGAAGGGATTGACAACCCCTTATCGCGTTGGTTGCAGGGAGTTATTTGTTTTGTGCAGGTACGAGGGACTCGCATGTAGCCTCCTACTGGATTGATACATTGGTTCTCAAAAACTGAGGGAAATACTTACACTACTTTGCTGCATCATCCTTTCCTCTTCAAGGAAATCCGACGCAGTGCTCAAGAGGTAGCAGTGCCCACTCGCGTTGGCTTTGTGAGGTGCACAAGCACGGTGTGGTAGTTGCTCGGACACGATTGCAGAGTTGCTCACCCTTGTCAGCATAATTGATCACGCCTAGACTAAGGAGTCACACACTCTCCTCCAATACTTTCTCATGCACGGCTATAGATTTGCACACTCTCATGCATCGTAGCAAACGCACTGCTGTGGGAGTTGCACACGTGTATCAACATAGTCACACATGCACGGCCATGGAGTTGCACGTTCTTGTTTGCATATTGCTCTCATGGGCACTTTCCTTTTACTAATCAAGAGGGAGACAAATACATTCCCTTTTTGGGTTTTGCCATTATACTACTAATGAGCCAATGACCACTACCTAGACGTATCCTTAAGTACATAGCAGAGAAAACTGTCATACATGGGACTTGGTGGCGCTAAGTAGTTGGTTGGTGTAGCTCTAGAAGTTGCACATCCTACTAGAAGGGGTGGATGGGGTACGGGTGCCATCAATGAAAACTACATGTCCTCGGGCAAGAAAAAGTTACACATCGGCTGTGAGGTAGTCGGCAGCCGCACCTAACAGGTGTCAGGACACCGATTCCAAGTCGCATCGATCTTGCCGGTAACACCTCATATCACTTTGCGGCCTCACGCACGGTATTCCCACGGGTGTCGCCTTACCATGGCCCAGGACCATTTGCGCCCTTTGGCTCACGTATATGATAGTGTCGCTAGCATCCATATGACAGAGAACCCGGGCCGACATGACTAGTCGTGAACCCAAAGTGGCACTAACTTACGGGGACATGCATACATGAATCACATCAAGCATGTCGGTCAGCAGCGTGTGAATCCGGGCTGTAGCACTGGGCTAACAGGACTCCGGGAACCCGGGCTGTAGCAGGCTAGGCAGGACTCCAGATGTCACCGCGTGACATTTCCCCGAAGGGACAGACACAGGAATGAAGTGAAACACATGTCGGCCAGTCAAGTGCCCTGAGCAGTAGTACTGGGCTAGTAGGACTCTAATGAACAGGGCTGTAGCGGACTACTATGGCTCATGGAAGCACAAGGCTACATTTCCCCATAAGAGAGGCTACCAAGGATAAACAACTAGGTTGTCGGATCCCACACATACCAAGCATTTCAATCATACACAATATGCTCGATATGTGTAAATACAACATGGCATCACAACATAACTCTACGACTCAAGTATTTATTCATTAGGCTCCAAAGAGCCAGATAAAGCAAACATGGGTCTCATGACCCAACATTCAGAGCATACAAGTCAAAGCACATGCGGAAGCTTAACATGTCTGAGTACAGACTACTACAAATGAAGAAGGCTCAGAAGCCTGACTATCTATCAGATCCTGCCGAGGGCACAAGATCTTAGCTGAGGTATCAAGCTAAACGTCGAAGTCCACACGGAACTACTAGCGAGACTGACGTCTCTCTGCAAAACATAAAATAGGCAAACGTGAGTACAATTGTACCCAGCAAGACTTACATCAGAACTATCTACATATGCATCAGTATAAACAAAGGGGTGGTGGAGTTTAACTACAGCAAGCCAGCTTTGACTCGGTGGCTATCCTGAACTACGAATATAAGTAACTCTTTCAGGTGGCGCACACGAGTCCACAAATTCAACATACCAATACACCACTATGGATCCGCTCCCGTCTCCCTGCGAGAAACGCCATCCATAACACTCACACTTATCTTGCGCATTTTAGAGTATCCACTTTCACTTGTCTATGAACTATGCAAGGGGTCCAAGTTTCCATATCCGAGGAATCCGGCTATTCGAATAGATAATGATAACCTTGCAGGGGTGTACTTCTTCACACACACTCTCGCCACTTACCACCATGTACACATCGTGTATCTCGGCAACCTTCAAGCGGAAGCCTGGCGAGGGAGTCGGCCACGACCTGACTAACCAACAAGTCTCTAGTCCAGGTTTATCGCCTATTCGAGTTCCATCCGCAAGGAGATCCGGCTGGGGTGTCGCTCACGGCCCCAAATGATGTGTGCAGGGTTCCCAAGCCCACCTCGATGGATGGATCTACGCTTGGTACACCATGCCATGGTGCCTAGTCTGTCCCAAGCCCACCTGTACCGGGTACCACTTGGTAGACTACTAACACAACCTACAAACACCAGAAACTAGTTGCAACTCCTGGACAGAGATTAGGTTGATTAATAAGTCGAGAGGGGCACTTAAGCATTCCAATGTGTGGTAGTAGCTGTTCATGGATCACAAACACAGAACTCAGTTCCTGAGGACGGCTTCAATGAGACAACCCACCATGTACTCCTACATGGCCTCTCACCGATGCCTTTACCAAATCGTGTTCACACGCTTAGATCACAACAGTAGGACATGTTCTCACACCTCTAATTCATCCCCGATGAATCAGACCTGACTCAACTCTAAGCAATAGCAGGCATGACAAACAAGCATGAATGAGTAGGCACATCAGGGCGCAAACAACTCCTACTCATGCTAGTGGGTTTCATCTATTTACCGCAGCATGTAACAGTTGAAACATTGTTGTCCTAATGCAGTAAAAGAGAGCAGGTGCGAGGGAGTGGGATTATATCGGAATGAACAAGGGGGTTTTGCTTGCCTGCCACTTCTGAAGATAATATAGTTCTTCATCGGTGTCATCGTTCTCGTCGTCGGTACATGTCTTCCGAGAGGGGAAAAACACCGGCAACTGAGAAAGAACACAATCAATGCAATGCCACAATATGATGCATGATCATTACATGGCAATATGCTGTGATTTGAGCTAAAGCATCTAGCTATGATTTAAATGAAGTTGGTTTGAATACATGAGACAAATTCCAACTCCATATATGATTATTTAAATGCCCTTTATTTGTATTGTCCAAAATAGAGGACAAACATTGTTCAAACATGCATGAAAATGGTACAGATGGATTCCTTGAATTTTTCTGATCATTTTTCATATATAATTTATCTTATTTGGAGTTATAGATAATTTTCTATGATTTTTACAAGTTTTAGACATTTTCTGGAATTTCCTGATTATTTAGAAATAAACTAATTCGAGAAAATGCGTTACTACGTCAGCACTACGTCATGCTGACCTCAGCAGGTCGACAGAACGGGTCCAGGTCAAACCTGACCAGTGGGTCCCACTGGTCAGTCTCACAGTGCCGGCTCGAGTCACAGACAGGTGGGCCAGTCAACGGTAACATTAGCGGGTCAACTGATGTGTGGGGTCCATGTTGGTTAGGTTAAAATTTAACAGGGGTTTACCCCGCAGTTAACTAGGGGGTGGGGCCGGTCTGTCAGTAGCACAGGGCGAGATTAACGCGCTAATTAGCCTCAAGCTAATGACACCATGTCATCTCACCGGAGTTGAACGCCGGCGAGCACATCCGACGACGGATGCTCCTCGGGATCGAGCTACGGGCAACCTTTTTCCTCGCCGTTTGCTTCTACAGGTTCCTCGGGTTCGCGCGCATCCAGAGGAGCAAGCGAGAGGAGATGGGGTGAGCTATGGCGTCGGAAGTGGCAAGCAAGGCGGCGGCCTGAGTTCGGCGTTCGTGAGTTTTGCTGCTGCGGCTCGCGGTCGAGCGAACTAGTGCGCTAGGGATGCACTACGCAAGCTTGCGAACGCGTTGCACACTGACGGATGACCAAATGGTCAACGAAGTGACGTCGACGTGGAGCTCGTGCGGCGGGGCATTTCGGTCAGCGCGGAATCAACGGCTACAGGTCGCGAACGGCGTCGAGGTAAGAGGGAAACGATGTAGGAGCTCACATAGAGGCTGTAGGGATGCTTAGCGCGCTCGGGGACGGCTTGGAGGTGTCGAATCAGCGGTGGCGATCTCTGGTGCCCGAGGTTGAAGACGAGGGCAAAGGCGGCATTGTGGGGCGTCCGAGATCACATGGCTCGGTGTGGAGGTCGAGGATGAAGCGGCGGAGCTCTTGGTAAGCTCGAGAGGTCGAGGGAGCGGCAGTGGCTGCGGTGGTGCTCGGCGGCGCACTGCGGTGCGCTCGGGCGCGAGGTGGAGAGGATCCAGAGGAGGGAAGAGGCGATGGGAGAGCCAGAGAGGGTCGAGGGGGTGGCGTGGCTTCACCAGGGAGGGCCAGGCTAAAGCGGCAAGCAGGAGGAGGCCGTGCGCGTGCCGGCGGGCATCGGCCACGCGCGCTCCAGTCCTTCTGGCGTGAGCTGGAAGAAGACAAGGGAGAGAGATGGGCTGGGCCAACAGTATTGGGCCAACATAGTGCAGGCCAGGTAAGTGGCTCAGGTACTCTCCTTTCTGCCTTTTATTTCTATTTTCTATTTTCTGACATTTGTTTCTGATTTAGTAAAATACTAAATCAATTTTAAACTTCATGAAAAAAATTGTGTGAGCTAAGAAATCTTATACAAAGCCACACAACATTTTTCAGAATTATTGAACATATATTTATATATATAATAAATATAAATCCAATTCAAATAGTTATTGAATTAATTCCAAATGCCCCAAATAAATATTTCTGAGACTCCAAAAATATTGGTTTGAGTTCTACCTCTTGCCAATATTTTTATAGCTTGACAGGAACATTTTCTTGGGTTTATTTGAAACAATTTTTAATGCTGATCATTTTTGTAAAAGACTTCTGAGGCTTTCCACTTTCCCCAATTCAACTTTCAATAAAATTTAAACATGATGTAGCAAGATCAAGCAAGGATAACAGGGGCTGAGCTAGGGCTGTGACGACCCACCCCCACTAAACAAGAATCTCGTCTCGAGATTCAAGACGTGAGGTAAGAAGACAGAGGGGTCATAAAGCTAACACGATCTTCATGATCCGATTGCCCTCATCGAAGATGTTGATTCATTGCTTCAAATTGATCTTGTCTGCCTTCTGGATCTTCATCCAACACGATGACGACAGAAGAAACACTATAGGAATTGATCTTCTCGAAGATCGAACAACTCACGATCAACTTATGGGGTGAGATGTGGGAACATCTCTCGAGCTGAGACACAAAACACATATCGAGAGGGGAGGAAAGAACAAATGACGAGGTTCAATATGGTAGGCAACAATTCCAGGCTTGAGTAAGATGGTGCATGGTTTCAAAGTAGCAAGGAGATAAATTGCCTTGATTCCACAATAGGGCACCATAGGGAAGGTCACTCGTTGGATTATTCCCTTAAGTAGAAAAAAGGATTACTTTTTATATGGAGATCATTGAAACTCTCTATACCAGCCTAAGGAAATTTACGAGCGATCGTTTGACGGAGTTCGGGAGAGCGACACACTCGGGCTAGAATGGATGATGTGAACTACCTTGTTGAAGACAATGCAAGGGATGATTTTGCTTGCGCGTGCTCTCAAGAACTTGAGCATTTCCATATTCATCAAGGTTCTACCAACATCCGAGTCGAGGATCCTGGCAACACATCTTACTACCTTGACGAATAGTGATGGACAATGCAGATGCATAGAAAGAAAAACCTTTCTCAGATTTCACCTTAGCGAGGCCAAGGGAATGAAATCTGGATGATCGACCGAGTGACATTTAGCACTCCGCTTCTAATGTTCTCCTTGATGTACTAGGATAACCCATTTATTGATATGGTTTGGTATCTAGAACATCAAGTAATGGGTCGGACTTCGGAACACAAAAATCCATAAGGAATAACTACTGGAATAAATTCTATGAGATCCTTATGGGGAGGTGGCCAACTTTCTCAATCAAGATACTACAATAATAAGTCTTCCGGGTGGGTGTGTTGGCGACAACATCCACTTTACCGGGTTACTAAGAGACCAATATTATAGTTCTTGAGAAACGTGCCAACCATCATATCTGCCTGAGATTCAGATCTGGTTGATGTCAGGATAATCCAGACTCATCAAGTCTAGAAAGGAGAATGAAAGTTTGCAGAACAAATCGACGATATGACATTGCAAGATTCTCGGGAAATGAACTACGATAGCATGCTCCAAAACATGAGCTGGTTCTGCTACACACCTACGAACACACTGTCCTAGACAAGCATGACCACCTGGTAGTCTTATAATAAAACACTACCGAGTTCTGGTTGGGAACCATCAACGAGGACAACTGAATCTTGTGCATGACCTAGGATAGCACAACAACTCCTTTTCCTTGAACAAGTCAATCAGTGGCTTGGTGTGCTAGGGGTAGATATGGACTAGAGGTAGCGAGCCTATCAAACCATAGAATACTTCGCACATGCATGACTAACTTGGGATGATTCCAAAGGAAGCAAAACAAGCTTTCTCGAATCCACGGCGGTAACTTGCATTAGATGCACATGAATTAGAGGAAGTCACATCTTTCAACCGGACATATGCTTCATGAACGGGACATGAGGGCAATGCTTATAAAGTTTCCAACACTAGTATAATGTTCAACATGAATCATGGGGGAGACAAAATGCTGCTAATGGGCTCATCAGAATTTCCATATCACTGGACTTCCACCATCATGTGAACACGGTGATGGCATTGGTCAGACCAAAAGATGTAATGGTGTATACTCGAGGGATCAACCACGGGTAAGAAAACATTACGAACATCATTGGTTCTGATTTGACTTGACAATAGCCCATACTCAAGTCAACGTTTCGACAAGGCAATAGATCCAACAACTGATCACGAGGACCAATCGATGGAGATATTATCTTTCGTCAACACAGATACAAGATATCCCTTAGGGATGAGTGTGGTAGGACAAGATTTTATCTTCCAACTCTCCAAGTTGTTGTTAAGATTAACCAACTAGCTCAGGGGTATCCAACACAGATTCTTGGAGAAAAGGGTGGCTACAAGAAACCAACTTGATCACGAACTCAACATAGCGATCAGGTGACAGCCTGGTGATACCTCCAAGATATTCGGAAAATCACGAACCACCGATATGTCACTAAGCTCGAGAACAATCTTGCTTTTCAGGGCAAGACGATATGATCAAATAAGCAAGGAATTCAATCCTAACTCCAAGATCGAATATTGCACCATAAATAAGGACATAGGTAGCACGATCAATCTTAGGATGATGATTTAATAACCAACACGCTAAGAATGAAAATATTGTCCATTAACTACTAGGCAACACGGTTGCTAGGAGTATAGATTTCACACATCACGATTCATTAGTCGGCATTCCGGTTACATCAACATGGGACCTAGGAATGAATAATGATGGCGAGAAGTATCACTCCGTCAAGAATTCATAAGAGGTGGTGCAATTATCATGACATTCTTGACATGAAGATGGTAACACTTCAAGGTAGAATAGAGCAAAAGCTGGATTGGCATTTTGATCTGCGGAATACAATTGCTTTGACCCAATCCTAGATATGGATGATGTTCTGGAGTTTGTTTCTCCTAGTCATTTTGGAATAGGATTGCTTGATAGACCACAAGAATAATAGGCATCATGATCGAATGCACGCATACTCTTGACTATCAAATGATAGACGAAGGTCAGAAATAACTAAGGAGGGACAACTCAAGGAACATATATCTTTCTGAGTTGTGGACGCATAGATTAGTATGTCGAACTAAGTCCAACAGGTTTCTTCCAGATAACCCATGCGGAGAGATAGAATTGGCAGAGTCACAATATATAATGAAGAACTCATCAAGAGCACTTTGGTTGTGATGTTTTGGTTCAAAAGAACTTCTGCCATATTGGCCGATGGTATTGGAAGAACGATATACCATGGGCCTCAAGGACTATCACAAGGTTACTAATATCTTAAGGGAACTAGAAAATACTAACAACATGAAGTAGGGTGAATCTCGGGTTCAAAACCCTGGAGTAGAATACCTACTAACTAAATAACATCACGAGATGCTTTCGAGAATGGTGGCAAGAATCATCACACTGGGAACACCAAACATGGCTGGATTACTAACTCTAAGATACCCTAGTGTCATAATAGCAACTCCAACATATATGTCGAGGCAATAGAGTACCTCAACTTACCAATTAGTGTGCTTAATCTAGCCCAAAAGGACATCAGGAACGGGAGGAAGGGATTTGTAGATGCATCAGACTGTTTGGAAACCTGGGATGACTCGGACAGCATAACGGCTGTAAATGCTCAAAATGATTTGAGACATCCTGCAAAATGGTGGCATAACCACTCAACATCACAATATCAAGGTTCTGAGGCCAGCTATGAACATATGGAAGTAGTAGCAACTGAACTAAGGCTTGAACTCAACAATCCTAGGCAGCTACGGTTTAGTAACACGTCATCCTGAGAGATAGAAGAGAATCCTAGTTCTTAACCCCATAGAAAAGATAAGATGACTCAGATCAGAGGGCATGAGGTATAAGGAGTACAAAGAGCCGTACGTTCCCATCAACCATCAATTCCCTTATATAACTAAAGCATTTCTAGACTCAACTTTGACCAGCTTGGCTTGGTAATCCTACAGGCAGTCAGGATCTGATACCAACGCTATCAGGACCCTGATTCCAAGTCACATCGATCTAGCCGGTAACACCTCATATCACTTTGCGGCCTCACGCACGATATTCCCACGGGTGTCGCCTTAGCATGGCCCGGGACCATTTGCGCCTTTTGGCTCATGTATATGATAGTGTCGCTAGCATCCATATGACAGAGAACCCGGGCCGACATGACTAGTCGTGAACCAAAAGTGGCACTAACTTACAGGGACAGGCATACATGGATCGCATCGAGCATGTCGGTCAGCAGCGTGTGAATCCGGGCTGTAGCACTGGGCTAACCGAACCCCAGGAACTCGGGCTGTAGCAGGCTAGGCAGGACTCCGGATTTCACCGCGTGACATTTCCCCGAAGGGACAGACACAGGAACGAAGTGAAACACATGCCGGCCAGTCAAGTGCCCTCAGCAGTAGTACTGGGCTAGCAAGACTCCGGTGAACCGGGCTGTAGCGGACTACTATGGCTCATGGAAGCACAAGACTACATTTCCCCATAAGAGAGGCTACCAAGGATAAACAACTAGGTTGTCGGATCCCACACATACCAAGCATTTCAATCATACACACAATATGCTCGATATGTGTAAATACAACATGGCATCACAACATAACTCTACGACTCAAGTATTTATTCATTAGGCTCCGAAGAGCCAGATAAAGCAAACATGGGTCTAATGACCCAACATTCAGAGCATACAAGTCAAAGCACATGCGGAAGCTTAACATGCCTATCCTGAACTACGACTATAAGTAACTCTTTCAGGTGGTGCACACGAGTCCACAAATTCACCATACCAATACACCACTATGGATCCGCTCCCGTCTCCCTGCGAGAAACACCATCCATAGCACTCACACTTATCTTGCGCATTTTAGAGTATCCACTTTCACTTGTCTATGAACTATGCAAGGGGTCCAAGTTTCCATATCCGAGGAATCCGGCTATTCGAATAGATAATGATAACCCTGCAGGGGTGTACTTCTTCACACATTCTCTCACCACTTACCACCATGTACACATCATGTATCTCGGCAACCCTCAAGCGGAAGCCTGGCGAGGGAGTCGGCCACGACCTGACTAACCAACAAGTCTCTAGTCCAGGTTTATCGCCTATTCGGGTTCCATCCGCAAGGAGATCCGGCCGGGGTGTCGCTCACGGCCCCAAATGGTGTGTGCAGGGTTCCCAAGCCCACCTCGATAGATGGATCTACGCTTGGTACACCATGCCATGGCGCCTAGTCTGTCCCAAGCCCACCTGTACCGGGTACCACTTGGTAGACTACTAACACAACCTACAAACACTAGAAACTAGTTGCAACTCCTGGACAGAGATCAGGTTGATTAATAAGTCGAGAGGGGCACTTAAGCATTCCAATGTGTGGTAGTAGTTGTTCATGGATCACAAACACAGAACTTCCTGAGGACGGCTTCAATGAGACAACCCACCATGTACTCCTACATGGCCTCTCACCGATGCCTTTACCAAATTGTGTTCACACGCTTAGCTCACAACAGTAGGACATGTTCTCACACCTCTAATTCATCCCCGATGAATTAGACCTGACTCAACTCTAAGCAATAGCAGGCATGACAAACAAGCATGAATGAGTAGGCACATCAGGGCTCAAACAACTCCTACTCATGCTAGTGGGTTTCATCTATTTACTGTGGCAATGACCGGTCATGCAGAGGAAAGGGGTTCAGCTACCACAGCATGTAACAGTTGAAACGTTGTTGTCCTAATGCAGTAAAAGAGAGCAGGAGCGAGAGAGTGGGATTGTATCGGAATGAACAAGGGGGTTTTGCTTGCCTACCACTTCTGAAGATAATATAGTTCTTCATCGGTGTCATCGTTCTCGTCGTCGGTACACGTCTACCGAGAGGGGACAAACACCGGCAACTGAGAAAGAACACAATCAATGCAATGCCACAATATGATGCATGATCACGACATGGCAATATGCTGCGATTTGAGCTAATGCATCTAGCTATGATTTAAATGAAGTTGGTTTGAATACATGATTCAAATTCCAACTCCATATATGATTATTTAAATGCCCTTTATTTGTTTTGTCCAAACCAGAGGACAAACATTGTTCAAACATGCATGAAAATGGTACAGATGGATTCCTTGAATTTTTCTGATCATTTTTCATATATAATTTATCTTACTTGGAGTTATAGATAATTTTCTATGATTTTTACAAGTTTTAGACATTTTCTGGAATTTCCTGATTATTTAGAAATAAACTAATTCGAGAAAATGCATTACTGCGTCAGCACTACGTCATGCTGACCTCAGCAGGTCAACAGAACGGGTCCAGGTCAAACCTGACCAGTGGGTCCCACTGGTCAGTCTCACAGTGCCGGCTCAAGTCACAGACAGGTGGGGCCAGTCAACGGTGACGTCAACGGGTCAACTGACGTGTGGGGTCCATGTTGGTTAGGTTAAAATTTAACAGGGGTTTACCCTGCGGTTAAATAGGGGGGTGGGGCCGGTCTGTCAGTGGCACAGGGCAAGATTAACGTGCTAATTAGCCTCAAGCTAATGACGCTATGTCATCTCACCGGAGTTGAACGCCAGCGAGCACATCCAATGACGGATGCTCCTCGGGATCGAGCTACGGGCAACCATTTGCCTTGCCGTTTGCTTCTACAGGTTCCTCGGGTTCGCGCGCATCCAAAGGAGCAAGCGAGAGGAGATGGGGTGAGCTGTGGCGTCAGCGGTGGCGAGCGAGGCGGCGGCCGGAGTTCGGCGTTCGTGAGTTTTGCTGCTGCGGCTCGCGGTCGAGTGAACTAGTGCGCTAGGGATGCACTACGCAAGGTTGCGAACGCGTTGCACACCATAGATGACCAAATGGTCACCCAAGTGACAACGGTGTCGAGCTCGTGCGGCGCGGCATTTCAGTCAGCACGGAATCAACGGCTACAGGTCGCGAATGGCGTCGAGGTAAGAGGGAAACGGCGTAGGAGCTCACATAGAGGCTGTAAGGATGCTTAGAGCACTCGGGGACGGCTCGGAGGTGTCGAATCGGCGGTGGCGATCTCCGGTGCCCGAGGTTGAAGACGAGGGCAAAGGCGGCGTTGTGGGGCGTCCAACGTCGCGTGGCTCGGTGTGGAGGTCGAGGATGAAGCGACGGAGCTCTTGGTAAGCTCGAGAGGTCGAGGGAGCGGCAGTGGCTGCAGTGGTGCTCGGCGGCGCACTGCGGTGCGCTCGGGCGCGAGGTGGAGAGGAGCCAGAGTAGAGAAGAGGCGCTGGGAGAGCTAGAGAGGGTCGAGGGGGTGGCGTGGCTTCACCAGGGAGGGCCAGGGCAAAGCGGCAAGCAGGAGGTGGCCGTGCGCGTGCCGGCGGGTGTCGGCCACGCGCGCTACAATCCTTCTGGCGTGAGCTGGAAGAAGACAAGGGAGAGAGATGGGCTGGGCCAACAGTATTGGGCCAACACAGTGCAGGCCAGGTAAGTGGCTCAGGTACTCTCCTTTCTGCCTTCTATTTGTATTTTCTATTTTCTGACATTTGTTTCTGATTTAGTAAAATACTAAATCAATTTTAAACTTCATGAAAAAAATTGTGTGAGCTAAGTGGTCTTATACAAAGCCACACAACAATTTTCAGAATTATTGAACATATATTTATATATATATAATAAATATAAATCCAATTCAAATAGTTATTGAATTAATTCCAAATGCCCAAAATAAATATTTCTGAGACTCCAAAAATATTGGTTTGAGTTTTACCTCTTGCCAATATTTTTATAGCTTGACAGGAACATTTTCTTGGGTTTATTTGAAACAATTTTTAATGTTGATCATTTTTGTAAAAGACTTCTGAGGCTTTCCACTTTCCCCAATTCAACTTTCAATAAAATTTAAACATGATGCAGCAAGATCAAGCAAGGACAACAGGGGCTGAGCTAGGGCTGTGACAACAGGGGCACCTGCAATCCATATGGTATGCATTTTATGGTATCGCGAGTGTATCCGGCGCAGAGTGCCCACTCTCATGCGCACAGTTGCACGCGCATGGTGCAAACAGTGAAAACTATACATCCACGGGGGTAGGAGAAAGTTGCATATCACTGCTAGGCATTGCTAGGGGAAGCAGGCAAAGTTGCATATCTCATCTCCCTGGTAAGGTAGTTCGGGCGGGGGTGCCAACAGTGATAACTACACATCCACGGGCATGGGAAAAGTTGCACGACGACTACTATGGCGTTGGCCGGGGCTGCAGACTAAGTTGCACATCTCAGTTTTAGGGGGTAGTTGCGGGTGGAGGTGCCATCAATAAAAACTGCACGTCCACAGATAGGGCGGAGTTGCAAATTAACTCTGAGGTAGTTACATATCCACCACTAGATGGTTGCACCAAATGGGGACTATATTGCATGCAAAAAAGATTGTCGAAACATACCCCAAGAGCACGTCGCGAGGATTCTTATGGTGAAAGCGGATATTAATTTTGATGTTCGGTTCAAAATTTATGAGTTTTAAAAAAATGAAAACCCAAACTAAATGCGTTTACACTTGTTTGCATAAATGAAAATTGTGCGTCCACGAGTAGGGATAAAGTTGCACATCAACACTAAGTTTATTGCACATCGACTGCTGGGCTGTTGCACAAAACATGGACTAAATTATATATAAAAATTCATCTAAACATGCCCATGTGTCACACCCTAGCTAGTTCAAGCATTAGAGTGTGCATCATGTTTAAATTTCTCATAAATTTGAAATGGGGATGACAGAACCCCCAACACCCCCCTGCAACAACTAGGGTTTACTAAAAACTTTTTCAATGAACCTGAAATGCCCTTCTAAAAAGCACACCCTTTTTGTTTTGGGTTAAAACCTTTGACAAAAATGGTTCACATTTTTCTAGGACATCTTAAGGTCATTGGATTAATTCTTATAGTATTTGCATTTGGGCATTTAAAAGCTATAAAATATTTCAAATGCTCAAATAATCATAAACTAAAATGTTTGCTGTTGGATATATTCTAAGCAGTGGCCATGATTAATTTTATGATTTTTGGAAATGCCCTGGCATTTTTAATAAATCCTTGAAGTTACAGAAATAATAGAATAAATAAAAAAAGAAAAAGGAGAGAGAGAACAGAGACTTACCTAGCGCAGCCCACTTGGCCCACCGGCTCGGCCCAGTCCACTGGCTCCTGCCAGTCGTCCTCCTCCACTCGCCAGGAGGACGAGAAGCGCGTGGCCGGCGCCCGCGGCCACACGCCGGCCACCTCCTGCTTCCGCCGACGCCCCGGACGGGCCTACGAGTGCCACGCACTCCCCCACGTCCCCCTCTCATTCTCCCCACTCTCCCCGTGGCCCTCCCCCCTCTCTGGCCCTCTCCCCATTCCCTGCCGAGCGCAGCCGTCGCCGCCGACAACCTCCACCGCAGCCACCGCCGTCCACTCGTTGCCTCGCCGTGCCAAGAAGCTCCGCCGTCGTCCGCTGCTTCGCCTTGACCCATCCCCGAGCGCTCGCTCACCCCGAAGACAGTGCACCGAGCTCGTCTTCAACCTCGGTCGCCGGAGATCCCCCTCGCCGCCCCGCTCGCTCCAGCTCTTCCCCAAGCTCGCTGTTCGCTCCCCTGCAACCGTAGTGAGCTACTGACCCGTTTCCCCCTCTCCCCGCGCTCGTCCGCGTCCTCTAACCACCATGGCCATTGGAGCCGAAGCTCGCCGCCGCCACTGCACGTCGCCGTCGTGGCCACAGCCATGTTGGGTCGCAACCGAGCACGCCTTCGTCTTCAACGCACTTGCAGGAGCCCGTAGCACCCCCGCACGCCCCTCGCCGTGCCTGCTAGCGACTAGTTCAACCACGCCCGAACTCCAGCCGCCGCGGACGTGCTCGCCGCCGTCGTCTCCGGCCACCCCAGCTCCACCTACTGCCACCACTCGACGCGGCTCACTCCCCGCATCACGTAGATGGCCTCCGCCGTACTATTGGTCGCCGGAGTGCAAAACCCGAGCCCCTCCGCCGCGTCTGGCCTCGCCGGCGGCTAAACGCCCGCGAGTTTGACCACTCTTGACCGTGGACTGACTCGTGGGCCCAGGTTGACTTCCCCCCTGAGCCTATGACAGGTGGGGCCGGCCTGCTAATTAGTTTAGGATTAGTGTTAACTAATTTTAATTAGTTTAGTCACTGACATGTGGGCCCAGGCCCCACTGACAGTTTATTAGTACTAATTTAATCCCGTTAATTAGCTAAGACACTGACAGACAGGGCCCACCAGTCAGGTTTGACCTGGCTGACCCAGTTGACCCGCTGACGTCACACCTATGTCATGCTGACGCATTAATTCAATTACTGGAATTATTCTTATATAGGAAATTCCAGAAAATAGCCAAAACTTCTAAAAATCATAGAAAATCAACCATAGCTCCAAATCAAACAAGTTATATATGAAAAATGATTAGAAAAAGTCAATCTATCCATCTGTAATGGTTTCATGCATGAAAAAACAAGTTAACCTTGCTGTTTAAGCAGAATAAGATAATGCACTAATAAGGCCATGTTAAATGAGCTAACATTTGAATCTTTGATTCAAATGAGCTCATTCCTTTCTGTATTAGCTTGCATTAGGCCAAGACACTTTCATTTTGCCATGTCATTGCATGCATCATATTGTTGCATATTGTCATGTGTTGATCATGTTCGGTGTGTCTTTCGTGGTAGGTTCTGCCTCCGAGGATAACCCCGAGTATCCGTCTGAAGGGCAGTACCCTGCTACCACTACAACAGGCAAGCAACCCATTGATCATTCTGATACAAACCCATGTTCTCGCTTCTGCTCTTGTTTACTGCATTAAGACAGCGCGATTCAAACTACTGTGTGCTACGGTAGTTGAACTCTTATCCTCTGCATGACCTGTCATTGCCACAGTAACTAGATGAAACCCACTAGCATGTGTAGGAGTTGATTGAGCCATGTTTGTGTTTCCTACCTTTCTATGCCTGCTATGCTTAGAGTTGTGTCAGGTCTGGTTCATTTGGGTGATGGGCTAGAGTGAAATGATTATGTCGGTAATGTGAGGGATGTGTTGAACATGTTTTGGTAAAGGTATCGATGAGAGGCCATGTAGGAGTACATGGTGGGTTGTTTCATTGAGGCCATAAATAAGAACTGAGATGTGTATGTGTGATTTTAAGAATCAGCTACTACCATGCATTGGGATCCTTAATTGACCCTCTCGGCTTCTTAATCACCCTAGTACTCTGTCCAGGAGTTGCAATTAGTTTCTGGTGTTTCTAGGTTATGTGTTGGCGGCCGTGCGTAGCGCAGACCCTAGGGGTGGGCTATGTTGCGGTAGATACACCGTGGCACGGTGTACCGAGTCACCCGTTTGGTGTCTCGGGAACCCTGTTCACATCGTTCGGGGCCGTATGTGGAAACCTCGGCCAGACTCCCTGCGGATGGAACCTGAATAGGCGATAAACCTGGACTAGAGGCTTCAATGTTTAGGTAGGCCGTGGCCGACACCCTCGTTGGGCTTCTGCTTGAAGGTTGCCGAGTACATGTCGTGTAAATGGCGCTAAGTGGTGAAAGCGTGTATGAAGAAGTACAGCGCTGCAGGGTATAAAACTATTCGAATAGCCGCGTCCGTAGTAAAGGACTACTTGGTTACCTATACAGTTCATAGAAAAGCTAATGGATACTACTAAAAGACTCAAGATAAGTGTGAGTACCGAGGATGGCCTCTCGTAGGATGACGAGGGAGGATCCCCGGTGGAGTATTGTGTTGGTGATTAGTGGACTCGTGTGCGAAAACTATTTTACTAGTGGAGTTCCGTAGGATAGCTTAGCCAAGAGTCAAAGCTGGCTTGCTGCAATAACCCCACCACCTTCTTGAGAATGAGCATGTATAGTAGGTTCTGATGTAAGGCTTGCTGAGTACCTTTGTACCCATGTTTGCATAACTGCTGTTTTCAGACGACAATGCCGCCCCCTCCGATGGGTTTTATGTAGACCTCGATGTCGACGAGTGACTAGCCACCCAGGTGGTGATCCTGGCCATGCAGGGCCCTATGTAGATAGACAGGCTTCGAGAAGCCTTCTTGCTTTCTAGTGTCTGTACCCAGACTATTTGCTTCCGCATGTGCTTATATGCTTGTATGACTTGAGTGTCGGGTCATGTGACCCCTATCTGTATCAACATGTTATGTATGGCTCTCTGGAGCTTTTAAATAATGTACTTGAGTTGTAGAGTTTTGTTGTGATGCCATGTTGTATGTACTCATATCGGGCATATTGTGTGTATGATTGAAATGCTTGGTATGAGTGGGATCCGACAATCTAGTTGTTTATCCTTGGTAGCCTTTGTTATGGGGAAATGTAGTATAGTGTTCCTCGAGCCATAGTAGTCCGCTACAGCCCGGTTCACCGGAGTCCTGCTAGCCCAGCACTACTGCTCAGGACACTTGACTAGCCGGCATGTGTTTCACTTCATTCCTATGTCTGTCCCTTCGGGGAAATGTCACGCGGTGAAATCCGGAGTCCTGCCTAGCCTGCTACAGCCCGGGTTCCCCGGAGTCCTGTTAGCCCAGTGCTACAGCCCGGATTCACTCACTGATGATCGACATGCTCGACGTGATTCATGTATGCCTGTCTCCATAGGTCTGCGCCGCTTTGGGTTCATGACTAGCCATGTCGGCCCGGGTTCTCTGTCATATGGATGCTAGTGACACTATCATATACGTGAGCCAAAAGGCGCAAACGGTCCCGGGCCATGGTAAGGCGACACCCGTGGGGATACCGTGCGTGAGGCCGCAATGTGATATGAGGTGTTACCGGCTAGATCGATGTGACTTGGAATCGGGGTCCTGACAGCATTGGCATCAGAGCCGGACTGCCTGTAGGTTCGTTGAGCCAAACTGGTCGTTGTCGAGTCTAGAAATGCTTTAGTTATATGTAGGGGAATTGATTGTGGGAGGGGACGTAAGGATCTTTTACTCCTTTACCTTATGCCCTCTGATCTGAGTCATTCTCTTCTCATTCAACATGGGTTAAGGACTAGGCTCTCTTCTTCTATCAGGTTCACGTGTTACTAATCCGTAGTATCTTATAGGATTGTTGTTACAAGCCTCAGTTCAGTTTCTACTACTTTTAGTATGTTGTCAGTTGAATCAGAACCTTGATATGATGTTGTTGAGTGGTATTGCAAACTGTTGTGAATGTCTCAAGTCGTTTTCTGAGCATTTACAACTGTTATGTTGTCCAATTTTCCCTAGAAATTCTAATGCCTTTGCATTGTGGTTGTGCTTTCAGATGGCCACTCGTGCTCAAAACCAAGTGGTTCGCTTGACCCGGTGCCTCGATGTGCCCGCTCATACTGCTATGCTAGTCCGGGTAATAGTCGAGACGGGTTACCATTGGTATCCCGAATACACTGTCGAAGAGCAGTTCAGAGATTTCAACCAGAGCCAGTACCTCTGTACCGTCAGGATATATCCCTCTTATCCTGGAGCCACTGAGTCCCTTCACTGTTCCTATGGACACGGGGTTATTGTTGAGATGGCTGTGCAGGATGCTGCCTATTCCATGATGACCATCATGCGAGTCCGGACTGGCCTGCTTCGGAACACCGACTTCCGTTATATGCCAGCTTCATTTCCGGGAGCGGAAGGGTATCTCCAGGCTATCCATGCTGACCCCACACATGAGGAGTCACCACTCCGCACCACTGCCGAGATGCTCGAGGATAAGGACCGCGAAAATCGGGCCTTGCGTATGGAGCTTTTTAACTCTCGTGCTGATCACTGGGCCACTTTGCCTCGGTTTGCTCCGGCAGTCCAGGCAGGATACATGGATCTGAGGGATCTGTACCCTGTACGATCTGGATTGCCAGATTGTTTGGAGTGGCGCGATGTGGGAGGCATCACCCCTCCTCGTGGTCCCCTCTGCCACCACCTGTGGGACCAAGGCCACATCCGAGTCCCTTTGGTCCGCAGGTTCCGCAGGACCGTCTGTTCCCAGACGATCATGTTCCACTTCCAGGTTTTGGTGGCGACTTTTATGAGGATTACTACGAAGCCGTCTGAGCTAGTAGTAGTCTCACTAGTATTGTAGTAGTTGTATTATCCACAGTCCCGCGTGACCGTGGGATACGGCTTGGTGTGTATCACGCTCCGAAGGTGTAGGAAAAATAATGTATAGGAGCTTGGAATGCCTTCGATGAGATGTAATGTCTTTCACCTCGATGAGATGTAATTTCTTTCACCGTAGTTGTACTCTAGCCTGGGCTTGTCCTAAACTATGTACGGTGTGTATGACCAATGGTATATATATATGGCAGTTTCTATATTACCATGTCGTGCAATGAACATCTTTGCATTTCGTGTTATCCATTACATTCTGCACTTCCTTGCTAAGTTTGTGCCATCCTTATCTAAACCGTTGTCTTGTTTTCTCCTAGGATGGTCAACACCCGCAGCAACCCTGCTGCCCCGGAGCAGGGGGAAGCCAGTGCAGCTAGGGGTGAAAATCTGCCTCACCCGCCTTCTCTGGCCGAAGTGATGCTGGAGGCGGAAAGAAAAAAGCGTGAGACTAACCGCTTGCTGGAGCGGATTGAGCAGAAAACTGCACGCCATCAGCTAAATGACTTGGTGTCAATCAATGACTTCATCAAGTTGTACCCACCAAAGTTTAATCATTCCATCGAGCCCCTCGACGCGGATGACTGGCTTCGCAGCATCACCCACAAGCTACGTTCTGCCAACGTAGCCGAAGCTGATAAGGTTACTTATGCTGCCTATCACCTCGAAGGCCCAGCTAGCCTTTGGTGGGAAAATTTTGAAGCTATGCGCCCGGTCGGCCAAATAAATACTTGGGCTGAATTCAGTGAGGCTTTCCGTGAGCATCACATTCCGGAAGGTCTCATGGATCGCAAGAGGGAAGAGTTCTGCAATTTCACCCAAGGAAGACTGACTATGGGTGCATATAGCCGTGAATTTGGGAATCTGGCACAATATGCTCCTGAAGAAGTATCTACCGACGCTAAGAAGCAGGCAAGGTTCCGCAAGGGACTTAGCCCTGAGCTTTGCCGCGATCTTCGTCTGCATGAGTGCACCTCCTTTCAGAAGTTGGTCAACAAAGCCATCAGTGCTGAGACAGGCCAGTCTGATTATGACGCTTCACGCAAGCACTCTCGTGATTTTGGCTCTTCATCCGGCTCTGGATCTCAGAAGCGCCGGGTGTGGATTCCAAGCACGGCATTGCCACCCAGGTCCATTCCGAGGCCATCCTTTGAGGCGCCTCGTCCCAACCAGCAGTTTGCACCGCCCAAGCCCTATGGTGGCCCCGTTGCTAATGCTGCTCCACGCCCCAATGTTGTGACATGTTTCAAGTGTGGAGAGCCGGGTCACTATAGTCAAGAGTGTCCTTAGAACAACAACCCCAATCAGTCTGGAAAGTCCGTTGGCCGTGGTAAGCCAGCGGGAAAGGAATTCTACGCCAAGCTAGTCACCACTGCACGTGGCCATGTCAACTATTTTTCAGCCGAGGAGGCTCATGAGGATCCTAACGTCGTCCTTGGTACGCTCCTTGTTAATTGCCATCCGGCATCTGTTCTTTTCGATACTGGAGCATCTCATTCATTCATATCCGAGAACTATGCTCGATTGCATAACACGACATTCTGTGACATGCCCACTTCCATGGTAATCCAAACTCCGGGTTCCAAATGGCAAACTTCTAGAGTAAGCCATGGGAACGAAATTCTTGTCAATAGACTTGTTTTCCTTGCATCCTTAATAGCTCTCAAGTCCTCGGACATAAACATCATCTTGGGTATGGACTAGATGTCACCTCATTATGCTAAGATTGATTGTGCCACTAGAACCGTTCAACTTACTCACCCATCGGGCAAGACAGTCAATGTCTTAACTTGAGTGGCCAAGCGCCAACTTTATTCCCTAAATGCCAACCCCTTCCAGACCATGAGGATATTCCGGTAGTCCGAGACTTTCCGGATGTCTTTCTAGAAGAACTGCCAGGTGTTCCACCTGACAGGGATGTCGAGTTCGTGATAGACCTTGTTCCAGGAACCATTCCAATTTCTAGAAGACCCTATAAGATGGCACCCTTAGAACTAGCCGAGCTTAAGAAACAACTCGATGAGTCCTTGAAAAAGGGTTTCATCCGTCCTAGTTCCTCTCCTTGGGCTTGCCCCGTTCTCTTCGTCAAGAAGAAGGATGGAACGGATCGGATGGTTGTAGATTACCGACCTGTCAACTTGGTCACTATCAAGAACAAATATCCGCTTCCCAGGATCAACGATCTATATGACCAGCTCGCTGGATCCTCAGTCTTTTCCAGGATGGATTTGAGGTTGGGCTACCATCAAATCAAAATCAGAAACGGGGACATTCCCAAAACGGCCTTTGTTACTCGTTATGGCCAATACGAGTACACCGTTATGTCCTTCGGTTTAACCAATGCCCCAGCCACCTTCTCTCGGTTAATGAACTCGGTCTTCATGGAGTATTTGGATAAATTCGTCATAGTATACCTCGATGACATACTCATCTACTCCAAGAATGAAGAGGAACATGCCGAACATCTAAGGCTGGTATTGACGAAACTTCGAGAGCATCGCCTTTATGCCAAATTCTCCAAGTGCGAATTTTGGTTACCAGAAGTGACCTATCTAGGCCATGTAATCTCTAGCAAGGGTATTGCTGTCAATCCCGAATAAGTTCAAGCCATCCTTGATTGGACTCCACCTGAGACGGTCAAGCAAGTTCGGAGCTTCCTTGGCTTAGCGAGCTATTGCCGCCGCTTCGTCGAGAATGTCTCCAAGGTTTCTAAACCCTTAACTAAACTCCTCAAGAAAGATAAAAGGTTCGAGTGGACCCCACAGTGCGATTTCAGCTTTCAGGAACAGAAAAGACGCCTGACATCTGCTCCCGTACTGGTACCACCAGATTTCTCCAAGGACTTTATTATCTATTGCGACGCCTCGCGACAAGGACTAGGTTGCATACTCATGGAAGATCATCAGGTAATTGCCTATGCTTCACGACAATTACACCCACATGAAGAAAATTATCCCACTCATGATTTAGAGCTTGCAGCTGTAGTCCATGCACTAAAACTTGGCGACATTACCTCCTCGGTAATCGTTGCGAGATCTTCACCGATCACCAAAGTTTGAAATATATATTCACCCAACCGGATTTGAATCTCAGGCAAAGACGTTGGGTCGAGTTGATCTCGGATTACGACTTAGGAATAACTTACACCCCGGGCAAAGCCAATGTCATGGCTGATGCGCTAAGTCGTAAATCTTATTGTAACTACCTGATATTACAACAAAGTCAACCACTTCTCCATGAGGAATTTCCTAAGCTCAATCTTCACATTGTTCCTCGAGGATTTCGATCCACCCTTGTGGCGAAGCCTAACCTTTTGGATCAGATCATAACCGCCCAGCGGTATGATAAGGGCATATCCCAGATTAAGGAAAACATCGCTAGCGGAGTTGCTAAATGTTTTTTCATGGATGAGCGAGGTGTTGTCTTCTTCGAGAACCGCTTGGTGGTTCCCAAGAAACAACATTTACACCAGTTGTTTCTTAAGGAAGCTCATGACTCCCCTCTCACCATTCATCCCGCTAGTACTAAAATGTATCAAGACCTACGCCAGAGGTTTTGGTGGACTAGGATGAAGAGAGAAATCGCTCAATACATTGCTAATTGTGACGTTTGTCGTCGTGTTAAAGCAGAGCATCAACGTCCTGCTGGCACCCTTCAACCTTTGGCTATTCCTGAGTGGAAATGGGATAAAATCAGTATGGATTTCATTACTGGGTTTCCCAAGACCAAGACAGGGAATAATGCCATCTTCGTCGTGATCGACCGTCTTTCCAAAGTAGCCCATTTCCTACCTGTTCGCGAGAGTATCACCGCTAGCCAGCTAGCTGATTTATACATCTCCCGAATAGTGTCTCTTCATGGTGTTCCATTGGAAATTAACTCAGACCGTGGGAGTCTCTTCACCTCTCGATTTTGGGAAAGTTTCCAAAATACTATGGGAACTCGTCTCTCTTTTAGCACCGCCTTCCATCCTCAATCAAGTGGTCAAGTAGAGCGAGTCAATCAAATTCTGGAAGATATGCTCCGAGCTTCTGTCATCTTGTTCGGAATGGGTTGGGAGAAATGCCTTCCATTCGCGGAGTTTGCTTATAACAATAGTTATCAAGCTAGCTTGGGCAAAGCTCCTTTCGAAGTTCTCTATGGACGAAAATGTCGAACGCCTCTTAACTGGTCAGAAACCGGGGAAAGACAACTCTTTGGCCCGGATATGATTCAGGAAGCAGAAGAGCAGTTTTGCGTTATTCGTGAGAAATTGAAAACAGCCCAATCTCGTCAAAAGAGCCAATATGATCGTAAACATAAGCACATGACTTATGAAGTCGGCGACAAGGCTTACCTTCGGGTTACTCCGTTAAAGGGAACCCATCGTTTCGGTATAAAAGGCAAATTGGCTCCTCGTTACATCGGACCCTTTCGCATTCTTGCCAAACGAGGAGAAGTTGCCTACCAATTGGAACTACCTTTGCATGTTTCAAGAGTTCACGATGTCTTCCACGTTTCTCACTCAGGCGTTGCTTCGCGGATCCTATCCGTGGAGTGGACCACGAAACGCTTGATCTACAAGATAACCTCTCATATCGGGAATATCCCGTTTGTATCCTTGATCAAGCCGAGCGTACCACTCGATGCCATAATATCAAGTTTCTCAAGGTTCAATGGTCACACCATTCCGAGAAAGAGGCCACTTGGGAAAGGGAGGATCGTCTTCGACTCGAGTACCCCACCTTCTTCCCGGAGGATCCTAAATCTCGGGACGAGATTCTTTTGAGTGGGGGTGAGTTGTCACACCCTAGCTAGTTCAAGCATTAGAGTGTGCATCATGTTTAAATTTCTCTTAAGTTTGAAATGGGGATGACAGAACCCCCAGCACCCCCTGGAACAACTAGGGTTTACTAAAAACTTTTTCAATGAACCTGAAATGCCCTTCTAAAAATCCCACCCTTTTTGTTTTGGGTTAAAACCTTTGACCAAAATGGTGCACATTTTTCTAGGACATCTTAAGGTCATTGGATTAATTCTTATAGTATTTGCATTTGGGCATTTAAAAGCTATAAAATATTTTAAATGCTCAAATAATCATAAACTAAAATGTTTGCTGTTGGATATATTCTAAGCAGCGGCCATGATTAATTTTATGATTTTTGGAAATGCCCTGACATTTTTAATAAAGCCCTGAAGTTACAGAAATAATAGAATAAATAAAAAACAGAAAAAGGAGAGAGAGAACAGAGACTTACCTAGCGCAGCCCACTTGGCCCACCGGCTCGGCCCAGTCCACTGGCTCCTGCCAGTCGTCCTCCTCCACTCGCTAGGAGGATGAGAAGCGCGTGGCCGGCGCCCGCGGCCACACGCCGGCCACCTCTTGCTTCCGCCGATGCCCCGGACGCGCCTACGAGTGCCACACACTCCCCCACGTCCCCCTCTCATTCTCCCCACTCTCCCTGTGGCCCTCTCCCCCTCTCTGGCCCTCTCCCCATTCCCTGCCGAGCGCAGCCGTCGCCGCGAACAAGCTCCACCGCAGCCACCGCCGTCCACTCGTTGCCTCGCCATGCCAAGAAGCTCCGCCATCGTCGGCTGCTTCGCCTCGACCCATCCCCGAGCGCTCGCTCGCCCCGGAGACGCTGCACCGAGCTCGACTTCAACCTCGGTCGCCGGAGATCCCCCTCGCCGCCCCGCTCGCTCCAGCTCTTCCCCGAGCTCGTCGTTCGCTCCCCTGCAACCGAAGTGAGCTACTGACCCGTTTCCCACGCTCCCCGCGCTCGTCCGCGTCCTCTAACCACCATGGCCATCGGAGCCGAAGCTCGCCGCCGCCACCGCACGTCGCCGTCGTGGCCACAACCACGTTGGGTCACAACCGAGCACGTCTTTGTCTTCAACGCACTTGCAGGAGCCCGTAGCACCCCCGCACACCCCTCGCCGTGCCTGCTAGCGACTAGTTCAACCTCGCCCGAACTCCGGCCGCCGTGGATGTGCTCGCCGCCATCGTCTCCGGCCACCCTAGCTCCACCTACTGCCACCACTCGATGCGGCTCACTCCCCGCCGTCCTTTTGGTCGCCAGAGTGCAAATCCCGAGCCCCTCCGCCGCGTCTGGCCTCGCCGGCGGCTAAACGCCGGCGAGTTTGACCACTCTTGACCGTGGACTGACGTGTGGGTCCAGGTTGACTTCCCCCCTGAGCCTATGACAGGTGAGGCCGGCCTCCTAATTAGTTTAGGATTAGTGTTAACTAATTTTACTTAGTTTAGTCACTGACATGTGGGCCCAGGCCCCACTGACAGTTTATTAGTACTAATTTAATCCTGTTAATTAGCTGAGACACTGACAGACAGGGCCCACCAGTCAGGTTTGACCTGGCCGACCCAGTTGACCCGCTGACGTCACACCTATGTCATGCTGACGCATTAATTCAATTACTGGAATTATTCTTATATAGGAAATTCTAGAAAATAGCCAAAACTTCTAAAAATCATAGAAAATCAACCATAGCTCCAAATCAAACAAGTTATATATGAAAAATGATCAGAAGAATTCAATCTATCCATCTGTAATGGTTTCATGCATGACAAAACAAGTTAACCTTGCTGTTAAGCAGAATAAGATAATGCACTAATAAGGCCATGTTAAATGAGCTTACATTTGAATCTTTGATTCAAATGAGCTCATTCCTTTATGTTTTAGCTTGCATTATGCCAAGGCACTTTCATTTTGCCATGTCATAGCATGCATCATATTGTTGCATATTGTCATGTGTTGATCATGTTCGGTGTGTCTTTCCTTGGTAGGTTCTGCCTCCGAGGATAACCCCGAGTATCCATCTGAAGGGTAGTACCCTACTACCACTACAAGAGGCAAGAAACCCATTGATCATTCCGATACAAACCCATGTTCTCGCTTCTGCTCTTGTTTACTTCATTAAGACAACGCGATTCAAACTACTGTGTGCTACGGTAGTTGAACCCTTATCCTCTGCATGACCTATCATTGCCACAGTAACTAGATGAAACCCACTAGCATTTGTAGGAGTTGACTGAGCCTTGTTTGTGTTTCCTACCTTGCTATGCCTGCTATGCTTAGAGTTGTGTCAGGTCTGGTTCATCTGGGTGATGGGCTAGAGTGAAATGATTATGTCGGTAATGTGAGGGATGTGTTGAACATGTTTTGGTAAAGGTATCGATGAGAGGCCATGTAGGAGTACATGGTGGGTTGTTTCATTGAGGCCGTCCATAAGAACTGAGATCTGTATGTGTGATTTTAAGAATCAGCTACTACCATGCATTGGGATCCTTAATTGACCCTCTCGGCTTCTTAATCACCCTAGTACTCTTTCTAGGAGTTGCAATTAGTTTCTGGTGTTTGTAGGTTATGTGTTGGCGGCCGTGCGTAGCGCTGACCCTAGGGGTGGGCTATGTTGCGGTAGATACACCGTGGCACAGTGTACCGAGTCACCCGTTTGGTGTCTCGGGAACCCTGTTCACATCGTTCAGGGCCGTATGTGGAAACCTCGGCCGGACTCCCTGCGGATGGAACCTGAATAGGCGACAAACCTGGACTAGAGGATTGAGTGTTTAGGTAGGTCGTGGCCGACACCCTCGTTGGCCTTCCAATTGAAGGTTGCCGAGTACATGTCGTGTAAACGGCGGTAAGTGGTGAAAGCGTGTATGAAGAAGTACACCCCTGCAGGGTATAAAACTATTCGAATAGCCGCGTCCGCGTTAAAGGACTACTTGGTTACCTATACAGTTCATAGACAAGCTAATGGATACTACTAAAAGACTCAAGATAAGTGTGAGTACCGAGGATGGCCCTCTCGTAGGATGACGAGCGAGGATCCCCGGTGGAGTATTGTGTTGGTGATTAGTGGACTCGTGTGTGAAACTATTTTACTAGTGGAGTTCCGTAGGATAGCTTAGCCAAGAGTCAAAGCTGGCTAGCTGCAATAACCCCACCACCTTCTTGAGAATGAGCATGTATAGTAGGTTCTGATGTAAGGCTTGCTGAGTACCTTTGTACTCATGTTTTCTTAACTACTGTTTTCAGACGACAACACCGCCCCCTCTGATGGGTTTTATGTGACCTCGATGTCGACGAGTGACTAGCCACCCAGGTGGTGATCCTGGCCGTGGAGGGCCCTATGTTGATAGACAGGCTTCGAGGAGCCTTCTTGCTTTCTAGTGTCTGTACTCAGACTATTTGCTTCCGCATGTGCTTGTATGCTTGTATGACTTGAGTGTCGGGTCATGTGACCCCTATCTGTATGAACATGTTATGTATGGCTCTCTGGAGCTTTTAAATAAAGTACTTGAGTCGTAGAGTTTTGTTGTGATGCCATGTTGTATGTACTCATATCGGGCATATTGTGTGTATGATTGAAATGCTTGGTATGAGTGGGATCCGACAATCTAGTTGTTTATCCTTGGCAGCCTTTCTTATGGGGAATGTAGTCTAGTGTTCCTCGAGCCATAGTAGTCTGCTACAGCCCAGTTCACCGGAGTCCTGCTAGCCCAGCACTACTGCTCAGGACACTTGAATGGCCGACATGTGTTTTACTTCGTTCCTATGTCTGTCCCTTCGGGGAAATGTCACGCGGTGACATCCGGAGTCCTGCCTAGCCTGCTACAGACCGGGTTCCCCGGAGTCCTATTAGCCCAGTGCTACAGCCCGGATTCACTCGCTGATGATCGACATGCTCGATGTGATTCATGTATGTCTGTCTCCATAGGTCTACGCCGCTTTGGGTTCACGACTAGCCATGTCGGCCCGGGTTCTCTGTCATATGGATGCTAGCCACACTATCATATACGTGAGCCAAAAGGCGCAAACGGTCCCGGGCCATGGTAAGGCGACACCCGTGGGGCTACCGTGCGTGAGGCCGCAATATGATATGAGGTGTTACCGGCTAGATCGATGTGACTTGGAATCGGGGTCCTGACACCATGCGGGATCTAGTTTTGAAGAACACGTCGTGATGATTCTTACGGTGAAAGAAGATCTTAATTATGATGTTCGGTCTGAGAGTTATGGTTTTTAAAAATTTGAAAACCCGAATTAAATGCGTCCACACATTTTCGCATTAGTGAAAACTAGACGTCCACGACTAGGAAAAATGTTGCACATCAGCATTAAACTAGTTGCACGTCGACTACTAGTCAGTTGAACAAAAGAGGGACTAAATTGCACATACAAAATTTCATTGAAACATGCCCATGCAGGGTCTAGTTGCCAAGAGCACATCTCGAAGGTTCCAACAGTGAAAACAGATCTTAATTCTGATGTGCGGGTTGAAAGTTGTGTTTTTTTAATTTCAAACCCCAAATTAAATGTGTTCACACATGTTCGCATATGTGTAAAATGCACGTCCATGAGTAGGGAGAAAGTTGCACATCAACACTAAGCTAGTTGCACATCGACTACTAAACAGTTGCACAAAACGGAGAATAAGTTGCACATAAAAGAATTCATCGAAACATATCCATGTGGGATCTAGTTTCGAAGCTCACGTCGTGAGGGAGAAGTAATGGGCATTATTGGGCCATATGGGAAAAGAGGAGGCAGGCGAACGGGAGGTGGCGCCGCCCCCCCCATGGGTCCGAATTGGACTAGGGGAAGGGGGCGGCGCCCCCCTTGCCTTTTCCTGTTCCCTCTCTCTTTCCCTCTTTCCTTCTCTCCGACTCCGAAGAGGAAAGGGATTCCTACTAGGACTTGGAAGTCCTAGTATGACTCCATACTCTTGGCGCGCCCCTAGGGGACCGGCTTCTCTCCCTCCCTCCTTCATATACGTGGGAGGGGGCACCCCAAAGGCACACCAAGTCTTCCCTTGGCCGTGCGCGGTGCTCCCCTCCACAGTTTACCACCTCGGCCATATCATCGTAGTGCTTAGGCGAAGACCTGCACCAGTAACTTCATCATCACCATCGCCATGCTGTCTTGCTGATGGAACGCTCCCTCGTCCTCAACTGGATCAAGAGCTCGAGGCACTTCATCGTGCTGAACGTGTGTTGAACACGTAGGTGCCATACGTTCGGTGCTAGGGTACGTGGACACACTCTCCCCTCTCGTTACTATGCATCTCCTATATAGATCTTGCATGATCATAGGAATTATTTTGAAATACTACGTCCCCCAACAGTGGTATCAGAGCCAGGTCTATGCGTAGATGTTATATGCACGAGTAGAACACAAAGAGTTGTGGGCGATAATAGTCATGCTGCTTACCAGCAGCGTCTTACTTTGATTCGGTGGTATTTTTGGATGAAGCGGCCTGGACCGACATTACATGACCGCGTTCATGGGACTGGTTCTACCGACGTGCTTTGCACACAGGTGGCTGGCGGGTGTCTGTTTCTCCAACATTAGTTGAATCGAGTTTGACTACGCCCGGTCCTTGTTGAAGGTTAAAACAACACACTTGATGAAAAATCATTGTGGTTTGATGCGTAGGTAAGAACGGTTCTTGCTAGAAGCCCTTAGCAGCCACGTAAAACTTGCAACAACAAAGTAGAGGCCGTCTAACTTGTTTTTATAGGGCATGTTGTGATGTGATATGGTCAAGACGTGATGAGATATAAATTGTTGCATGAGATGATCATGTTTTGTAAAAGTTATCGGCAAATGGTAGGAGCCTTATGGTTGTCTCTTTATTGTATGCAATGCAATCGCCATGTAATTGCTTTACTTTATCACTAAGTGGTAGTGATAGTCGTAGAAGCAATAGTTGGCGAGACGACAATGATGTTATTATGGAGATCAAAGTGTCAAGCCGGTGACGATGGTGATCATGACGGTGCTTTGGAGATGGAGATCAAAGGCACAAGATGATGATGGCCATATCATATCACTTATATTGAATGCATGTGATGTTTATCCTTTATGCATCTTATTTTGCTTAGTACGGCGGTAGCATTATAAGATGATCCCTCACTAAATTTCAAGGTACAAGTGTTCTCCCTGAGTATGCACCGTTGCTATAGTTCGTCGTGCCGAGGCACCACGTGATGATCGGGTGTGATAAGCTCTACGTTCACATACAATGGGTGCAAGCCAGTTTTGCATGTGGAGAATACTCAGGTTAAACTTTACGAGCCTAGCATTTGCAGATATGGCCTCGGAACACTAAGACCGAAAGGTCGAACGTGAATCATATAGTAGATATGATTAACATAGTGATGTTCACCATTGAAACCTACTCCATCTCACGTGATGATCAGACATGGTTTAGTTGATATGGATCACGTGATCATTTAGATGACTAGAGGGATGTCTATCTAAGTGGGAGTTCTTAAGTAATATGATTAATTGAACTTTAATTTATCATGAACTTAGTACCTGATAGTATTTGCATATCTATGTTGTAGATCAATTGCTTGCGATGTAGCTCCCCGTTTATTTTTGATATGTTCCTAGAGAAATACAAGTTGAAAGATGATAGTAGAAATGATGTGGATTGGGTCCATGATCTAAGGACTATCCTCATTGTTGCACAGAAGAATTGTGTCCTTGATGCACCACTAGGTGACGGACCTATTGCAGGAGCAGATGCAGACGTTATGAATGTTTGGCAAGCTCGGTATGATGACTACTTGATAGTTTAGTGTGCCATGCTTTACGGCTTAGAACCGGGACTTCAAAAATGTTTTGAACGGCACAGAGCATATAAGATGTATTTCAGACTCGTGCCCGAGTCGAGAGGTACGAGACCTCTGACAAGTTTTTTGCCTACAAGATGGACGAGACTAACTCAACCAGTGAGCATGTTCTCAGAATGCCTAAGTACTACAATCCTTTGAATCAAGTGGCAGTTAATCTTCCAGATAAGATAGTGATTGACAGAGTTCCCTAGTCACTATCACCAAGTTACCATGACGAAAACAATTCCCAAGCTCTTCGCGATGAAGAAATCGGTGAAGGTAGAAATCAAGAAAAGCATCAAGTGTTGATGGTTGACAAGACCACTAGTTTCAAGTAAAAGGGCAAGGGAAGGAAAGGGAACTTCAAGCAGAAAGGCAAGCAAGTTACCACTCCCATGAAGAAGCCCAAAGCTAGACCCAAACCTGAAACTGAGTGCTTCTACTAGAAAGGAAATGGTCGCTGGAAGCGTAACTGCCCCCAAATACTTGGCGGATAAGAAGGATGGCAAAGTGAAGAAAAGTATATATAATATATACTCCCTCCATTCCACAATGTAGTGCTTCCTCTATCCCCGTGCTCCAACTTTGACCGTAAATTTAACTACCAAGACCGATTACGGCGGGAGCAAAAGTTATATCAGTGAATTCGTATTCGAAAGAAGTTTTTAATTATGTAACTTTTTCTTCCGCCGCAGTCGGTCTTGTTCGTTAAATTTATGGTCAAAGTTCAACCTCGGAAAGTGTGGGTGCACTATATTTTGGAATGGAGGGAGTATGTTATTGATGTGTACTTTACTAGTGTTCATAATAGCCCCTGGGTATTTGTTATTCTTTTGTTCAATAACATGTATATAAAATATACCTTTGTTCACTTTGCTATCCTTCTTATCCGCCAAGTATATGGGGCAGTTCTGCTTCCAGTGACTAGTCCCTTTATTTTGACAGAAAGACTATAAAGGAACCCCATACAGTATAATTGGTGCAACGTGACTAGTACCTTTGCAGTAGAAGCACTGAATTTCAGGCTTGTCTCTAGCTTTGGGCTTCTTCTCGGGAGTGGCAACTTGCTTTACATTCTTCTTGAAGTTCCCTTTCTTTCCCTTGCCCTTTTTCTTGAAACTAGTGGTCTTGTTAACCATCAACACTTGATGCTCCTTCTTGATTTCTACCATCATCGATTTCAGCATGGCGAAGAGCTCGGGAATCATTTTCGTCATCCCTTGCATATTATAGTTCATCACAAAGTTCTAGTGGCTTGGTGATCGTGTCTAGAGAACTTTGCCAATCAGTATCTTATCTAAAAGATTAACTCCCACATGATTCAAGCGATTGCAGTACCCAGACACTCTGAGCACATGCTCACTGGTTGAGCTATTCTCCTCCATCTTGTAGGCAAATTAGTTGTCAGAGGTTTCATACCTCTCAACATGGGCATGAGTCTGAAATACCAATTTCAGCTCTTGGCACATCTCATATGCTCTGTTGTGTTCAAAAAAATTTGAACTCCCTGTTTTAAGGCATAAAGCATGGCGCACTAAACTATTAGGTAGTCATCTTGCGAAATGTTCATAACGTCTGCGTCTGCTCTTGCAATAGGTCTGTCACCTAGCGGTGCATCAAGGACATAAATCTTCTATGCAGCAATGAAGATAATGCTCAGATAACGGACCCAGTCCGCACCCTTTCTACTATCATCTTTCAACTAATTTTTCTCTAGGAACATATCAAAACTGGGGAGCTATATTCTGAGCTATTGATCTACAACATAGACATGCGAAAACTATTAAGACTAAGTTCATGATAAATTTAAGTTCAATTAATAAAATTACTAATGAACCCCCACTTAAATTAACATCCCTCAAGTTATTTAAGTGATACATTACCCAAATCAACTAACCGATGTCCGATCATCACGTGAGATGGGGTAGTCATCAATGGTGAACATCTCTATGTTGATCATATCTACTATATGACTCGTGTTCGACCTTTCGGTCTCCAGTGTTCCGAGACCATGTTTGTACATGCTAGGCTCGTCAAGTATAACCCAAGTATTCTGCATGTGGAAAACTGTGTTACAACCATTGTATGTGAACGTAGAGTCTATCACACCCGATCATCAGGTGGTGTCTCAAAACGACGAAGTGTAGCAATGGTGCATACTTAGGGAGACCACTTTTATCTTGAAATTAAGTGAAGGGATTATCTTATAATGCTACTGCCATTCTAAATAAAATAAGATGCATAAAAGATAAACATCACATGCAATCAAAATATGTGACATGATATGCTCATCATCTTGTGCTTTTGATCTCCATCTCCAAAGCATCGTCATGATCTCCATCGTCACCGACTTGACACCTTGATCTCCATCGTAGCACCATTGCATCAAGGTCGTCACGCCAACTATTTATTCTACAAAAATCGCTAACACATAGTGATAAAGTAAAGCAATTACATGGCGCTTGCACTTCATACAATAAAGAGACAACCATAAGGCCATAACTTTGCTGGGGGTGCCCAAAACTCCTTTCCGGTGACCCGATAAGTAACTAGTACCCTCCAAAATACTTCTGGTGTCCGAATACCATCGTCCTATATATCAATCTTTACCTCTCGGCCATTTCGAGACTCCTCGTCATATCTGTGATCTCATCCAGGACTCCGAACAGCATTTGGTCACCAATTCACATAACTCATATAATACTATATTGCTAACGAACATTAAGCGTGCGGACCCTACGTGTTCGAGAACTATGTAGACATGAACGAGACACCTCTCCGGTCAATAACCAATAGCGGAACCTAGATGCCCATATTGTCGAACCATTATGACAACATACGTAATTCCCTTTGTCCATCGGTATGTTACTTGCTCAAGATTCAATCGACGGTATCTTCATACCTAGTTCAATCTCGTTACCGGCAAGTCTCTTTACTCGTTCCGTAATACATCACCTTGTACTAACTCCTTAGTCATTTGCTTGACATATTATGATGTGTATTGCCGAGAGGGCCTAGAGATACCTCCCCGATACCCGGAGTGACAAATCCTAATCTCGATCTATGCCAACTCAACAAACACCTTCGGAGATACCTGTTGTCGGTGTCAAAACTGGCGGATCTCGGGTAGGGGGTCCCGAACTGTGCGTCTAAGGCGGATGGTAATAGGAAGCAGGGGACACGATGTTTACCCAGGTTCGGGCCCTCTTGATGGAGGTAATACCCTACGTCCTGCTTGATTGTTCTTGATGATATGAGTATTACAAGAGTTGATCTACCACGAGATCGTAGAGGCTAAACCCTAGAAGCTAGCCTATGGTATGATTGTATATCGTCCTACGGACTAAACCCGCCGGTTTATTTAGACACCGGAGGGGGCTAGGGCTACACAAGGTCGGTTACAAGGGAGGAGATATACACATCCGTATTGCCTAGCTTGCCTTCCACGCCAAGGAAAGTCCCATGCGGACACGGGACGAAGTCTTTAATCTTGTATCTTCATAGTCCAATAGTCCGGCCAAAGGATATAGTCCGGCTGTCCGAAGACCCCCTAATTCAGGACTCCCTTAGTAGCCCCTGAACCAGGCTTCAATGACGATGAGTCCGGCGCGCAGTATTGTCTTCAGCATTGCAAGGCGGATTCTTCTCCGAATACTTCATGGAAGATTTTTGAACACAAGGATAGTGTCCGGTTCTACAAAACAAGTTCCACACCCCACCGTAGAGGTCGGTGGATGCCTTCCTCTATCACAGAGGAGGACATCAAGAAGCTGAGAGAGGCCATATATCTGATTTCCAAAATTTCGCATAGGATGCCTGCCCGAGGGCAGGTCATCCCTACTCCCGAACCACCGAGAGTGTCATGTTCATCTCCCACTTCCTCCGAGGACTAGGCCTCGCTCTGGATCCCTTTGTTAGGGGTCTTATGTTCCATTATGGGCTGGATTTACATGATCTAGCCCCGGATTCCCTTCTTCACATCTCGTCATTTATTGTCGTATGTGAGGCCTTCGTCCGCATTACCCCTCACTTCGGCTTGTGGCTCAAGACCTTCGATGTGAAGCCGAAGATGATCGAGGGGGGGCACGCAGAGTGTGGAGGTGCCTTAATAAGCAAAATCGCTGATGCTCCATGGCCAGAGGGTTCCTTCCCAGAGGTGTCCAGATTGTGGTAGCGGGAGTGGTTTTACATCACAGCTCCTCGAAGTGCCAAGTGGGTAGCCGCCCCCACCTTTCGCTCGGGGCCCCCATCGCAACTGATGTCATGGATCAGCAGGGGGCTGAGCTGGGGTCCAGCAAAGGACGTGCCAATATTGCAGAGCCATATCCGAGATCTCTTTAAGAGAGATTTCAGCCTGGTTATGGTAATGCAAGTTATGCTAGTCTGTCGAGTCCATCCTTGCAAACGTCGGCCCCTCCGTATGTGGGAATTCAACCCGGAAGGACCGCGAGATATTCAGCATTTCCTCGGCATGACGCTCGAAGAGATGTACAAATCGTTCTTCAGACCCCAAATAGAGTGTCCGGACACCACCGAGGATGTGGGTTTGAGCTGCAACCGCGCTGCTACCCAAGTAAGTAATCCCATGGCCGAACCCGCTGTCCTTTTATTTATCATGGCATCATTCTAAAGAGTCGCTCTTTGACTAGGACTGGATAACAAAGGCAAAGATGATTAGGTGTTTGCCTCCCTTCCTGAGGGCTTGGACAATCCGGTAATGGACAAGATGCTCGAGCCGGCGCCTTATCTAGTGCCCTCAAAGGAAGATGAAGGGGGGAATAAAAAGGGCGAAAGAGGGCGAAAGCGGGCCTCACTCGCTACTTATTCCAACTGGGGGAATGAGTGCCTCCGTCAGGGAGGATAACTAGGGGGAAGAATCTGACATTCACTCTCCCCGGGGAAGGAAGAGGACTACCTCTGAAGATCCGGAAACTAAGGTTTCCAAACGGGAGAAGATATCTTCGCCAGAGGGTCCTGCCTCGGAGATTATTCTTGGCACACAATGTCTGCGCGGGGATCAGCCCTCTACCGAGTTGTAAGTAATCAAAAAGTACTTAATAGTGAAAATATCCTACCTTACTTCCGAAGACAATAACCGATTCTTATATATTGTAGTCCGGATTGTAGCCCTTCTTGACAGAGTTCGTCTTCAGGGGATCTTCTTCCATAGATGATGGAGAGCGAAACGCCTCCCCCTGAAAACCCGCCTTATGAGGCGGGCGACCCTGAAGTGTCATCGCGGAGGGTATCTCTGGATCCGCCAAGGCTAGAGGATAACCCTTTGGCTACCGGGAATCCCCAGTACCCGGCTCCTAAGGAGGGCGGCAGCAAGAGTGTGCGGTCGGACGCACTGAAGGATCTTTTGGGGCAAGCGGCCGTCTTGGAAGCACATCGTACGCTGATGGGTACGGTAATTGAAAGGATTTCATCCGCTGAAAACAGATTGCACGAAGCCTTTATGAGTCTGCTGAAAGGCTTTGAGGTACGTGAAATAGTGTATGTTTTTGATAGTACCGCACACGTTAGGTGTGCCCTATGTAGATAGTAGCCCCTAAGACTCTGGTTGTCGTCAAGAACGGCGGTAACCCGAGGATCATACTCCCAGGTAATAACCCGACTGCCTTTATGTGCAGGCGGCTGAGGCTCCGGTGGCCAGCCGAACTGATGGGTTTACCGAGCTAAAGCGGTAACTTGATGTGGCCGATGCCGATATCGTGCTTGTCAACCAGCGGCTTGACGAGGCACAGGGTAAGTGATTTCTCTGGTGATCGTCACATAATAAGAGGAGCATGATGCCAGTATCTTTAATATGTTGTGACTGCAGATGGAGCTGCCACCACAGAGACCCTTCGGGCGGAGCTTGCCCGAGCCAAGGAACAAGCAAGGCGTATCAATGCGGCCGCTCTAAAGGCGGCTGAAGAGTTGAGGGCCGAACAGGCCGCGCATTGTGAGAGCAAGAAAGAATGGCCAAAATGGTTGTAGAGTTAAAAGATGCCGCTGACCGTTACCAGCTTCTTGAAGAAGAAAGCCGAGCGAGGGCAACGGGCCTGGAGAAGGCCCTGGTAGTTGCCAAGGAAGCCTGCTCCAAAATTAGAGCGATGAAGGAGGAGCTGCATGAAGCTGCAAATATCGTGTCTGGGAAGCCCTTCTTGTTGCGGACTAAATTCGGAGATCCGAAGTATGCTCCTCTTGACCGACTATGGTGTTCTGCGGACGCCTACGTGGATTTGGCTGCAAGTGTTGCTGATGCGGCCGAGTACTTCAAGGATCAGAAAGATCACGAAGTGGAAAAGCTGTTCTGGTCATAGTTTCATGCTCCAGTCCGTCTGCTGCAGTTGAATGAGTGAATGGCCGAGTGGGCCGAGCTCCATAGGTTGTCTGGACTTGCCATGAGGTCCGTTGTGGATCATCTGTGGCCGGGAGGGCCAAGGCCGAATAGCTATTTTAGTTTAGTGCAACAATTCCTTGGTGTTGTGCCGCACATCGATGCTATGAAGAGATCGGCATGCATAGAGGGTGCGCGTATGACCTTTGCCTGTGTCAATACATACTAGGCGGAGATGGAGGCCACCACTATTGCGACACAGGGTTCGGCCGTAGGCCGAGTGGCTGCCGAGCACTACTTTGAAGAAGTTCTTGAAGGCGCTCGTTCGATAGAGGCTCAGTGCTCGAAGAATATTATGTTCTAGTGACATGTACTTCCATTGTAAAAACAATGTTTTATTGAGTTATCAAGGCTGTATTTATACTTTTGCCCGAAAGTACTATGATGCCTCATGTGCGGCCGTTTATCTATATATGTATATAACCTGAAAGTTTGCAGTCGTCGGCTTCCGCCCCCACGCATATAATGCGGTGGTGTTCACAGAAAACACGAATCCACACTTGATCCAACGTCTTGGTCCATTAAGGAGGTGGTAGCACAGCGAACGAGGCAATCGGACTATATTGCTTTAAAAGTTGCACTTAGCCATAGGAGTTTGACGATGGGGCTACTATATAGCCCCTGGTACTTCTGCGCTCGTCCGAATACGGGGCACATATATACATGACCGGGAAACGGCCCTTCGTTAATGCGGAGGAATCCCGAAAATTCTGCTGAGTCATCGAGTGGTTGACCAGTCTCTCGCTATAACATGACAGTCAATTTTCGGCTTTCTCTACTGAGGTGCTCATCCGGATGAACCAGGGCACAATCACAGTAGTTCTCCCGGTTCTACCTTAGCCGATATGGCGGAACGTAAGGTACCAAAACATGGGAGCCGGGAAAACCCAACATTTGACCAAAGACATGATTCAGAGCTGATGCATATAGGGCCAAACTCGCGACGCCGAACACTCCCTAAGGTGTTCGGTCTTTATAACATATACCGGGCTGAACAATGCCCTTAATAATAAATCCCGTGTGTCCAGGTACGTGCAATATCCTGACGTGGCCACATGCCAATAACGTCAGCATCCTTCTCGGTTGTGTAGAGTATCCGGAGGATGTGAGCAACAAGAGACAGTAAAAAAGGTTTACACATGGTCTTAATATAAAAAGAAACATTTGGGTGGGTCCTTGCTGCACGTCTGCGCTTGTGTCTCCGTTGTGCCGTGTCTTGGACGGGTGTAGCACGATTGTCATCTGTAAAAGGAAAGAACTTAGGTGAAAGTTGCCGTGCCAAAAAAAGGAATTGGTTATTATCAATGAACTATTAAAATTCAAGAGAAGTCAAGTTGAGCCGGGCTGGCCCTCATTACACGCAGAAAGCCCCTGGTATCGTCTATGAGGGTTTGATCATCAAACCAATCTCATGTATATGTGGTGGAGCGCCAGACTCGTCTAGCCGTGTCCGTGGTCTTGACGACCTGTCATTTTTTCTGGTTGGTGAGGCCGTCTAGTTCACGGCTGTTAAAGCCGCCGCATCCTCTTCCGCACGTAAAAATGTTCGGTATCTCCGCTAACTGTGATGATGCCACGTGGACCGGGCATCTTAAGCTTGAGAAAGCATAATGTGGTATTGCATTAAAATGAGCGAAAGCCGTTCTTCCGAGTAGTGCTTGATAACCACTTCGGAATGGAGCGAAGTGGAAAGTTAACCTTTCGCTTCGGAAGTTATCGGGAGAATCGAATACAACCTCTACCAGTAAAGATCCCTTGAAGGTAGTATTACTGTGGCTTATTTGTGTCGGGTCTATCCCCATTTTGCGGACTGTGTCCTGATATATCAGATTTAGATCACTGCCGCCATCCATGAGGACTCGTGTGAAATGGTACCCGTTTATTATTGGGTCTAACACCAAGGCCGCCAGTCCTTTGTGCCAGATACTTGTCGCGTGATCCCTGCGATCAAAAGTGATCGGGCAGGCCAACCAGGGGTTGAACCTAGGGGTGACGGGCTCTATGGCGCGTGTGTCTCGGAGTGCATGCTTGCTTCTCCTCTTCGTCACATGGATCACGTTTTACCGTTTTAACCTCTTGTGGGAACTTTTTTTGTCCTCCGGTGCTTTGCTGGTGAGGTTCATCCTCGTGTTCGCTTGGTGTCTCTTCCCCTTTGTGTTCGGCGTTTAGCTTACCGGCCTGCTTGAAGACCCAACATTCTCTGTGGGTGTGATTTGCAGGTTTGTCGGGGGTGCCGTGAATCTGATAGAGCTTGTCAAGAATCTTGTTTAGGCCGGATGGTCCTTCTCTGCTGCCTTTGAAAGGCTTTTTACGCTGACCTGGTTGAGAGCCCCTGAATCCGGCGTTTGCCGCCGTATTATCTGGGCTACCTTCTTTACTTCGACGCTTTTTTTGTTGTGTCTTGGTTTTTCGTTGCCATCCCTGACTTTGGATGTGCTCGGGTCGCTGGTGCTGCTACGGGCCAACCAGCTGTCTTCGCCCGTGCAAAAGCGGGTCATGAGGCTTGTTAGGGCTGCCATTGTTCTCGGTTTTTCTTGGCCGAGGTGTCTGGTGAGCCATTCGTCTCGGACACTGTGTTTAAAATCTGCTAAGCCTTCGGCGTCCGGACAGTCGATGATTTGGTTCTTCTTGGTGAGGAACCTGTTCCAAAGCTTTCGGGCGGACTCTCCGGACTTTTGGATTGTATGACTTAAATCGTCTGCATCCAGAGGTCTGATATAAGTCCCTTGAAAATTAGCCCGAAAAGCATCCTCGAGCTCCTCCCAACTTCCTATTGAGTTTTTGGGGTGGCTTTTCAGCCAGTGCCGAGCTGGCCCTTTGAGCTTGAGGGGCAAGTGTTTAATGGCATGGAGATCGTCTCCGCGAGCCATATGAATATGGAGGATAAAGTCCTCGATCCAGACTCCAGGGTCTGTGGTCCCGTCGTACGCCTCTCTGTTCACTGGTTTGAATCCTTCTGGGAATTCGTGATCCAGCACCTCATAGGTGAAACATAGGGGGTGTGCGGCACCCCTGTATTGGGATATGCCATGGTGTTTGGATGACTGTAGTATTTGGTTTTGATTTTGTGCCGGAGCGCGCTTCCTAGATCCATAGATGGATCTGGTCGCGCCGGATTTTTGGCGCAAGTTCTCACGTAGATCGTGTGTTGACTTATGTGCGGCTTTGTTAGCCGCTCTATCGCGGTCACAAGGTGGTGGATCTGGCCGGTTGGCCGTATCATTTTTGGATGTGTGGGCTCTAAGGCCTCATCGTTGAATTCAGGTAATAGCTTGCGCTTTGGATAGCTATTTGTGTGGTAACTTCCACCTGTTTTGTTGTCTAGCACTTTGTTCCACCTGCTGTTGAGCGTATCTTGTGCGGCCTTAAGCCTTCTGCGGAGGTTCTCTTGCTCCAAGTGCGTTTCCGGGATGATGTGTGCATCTTCGTCCGGACGGTTTTCCTCCCCAGACGGGGTTTGATGAGGTTTATCCTTGGTGTCTCCGTGTTTGGACGCCGGATCCGCACTAAGTTTGTCGTTTGCATCTTGATCGTGCTCTGCCACCGGGGCGGTTTAGTCGTCGTTTCTTCTAGAGTCGACTCGACTCTTATTTCCTCTTGCGTTGTGATCGTTGTTTTTAGTATGGTGGGACTTAGAGCGGCGACGCTGACGTGGGCGCTTGGGTTGCTTGGAGGGGGCATCCTCTGTTGTCTCTTCGCCATTGCCCTCTTTGGGTGTATCCACCATATATATGTCATGTGATGAAGTGTTTGTCCGGCGCCCTATGGGCGCTGGTTCCTATTCGTCTCCTGCATCTTCGTTCATGACGTCGATGTCTTCGGAGTCGAAGTTAAGCATGTCAGTTAAGTCGTCGACAGTGGCTACCAAGTGGGTGGTGGGTGGGCAGCGAATTTCTTCGTCGTCCGCATCCCATTCTAGTCGAACATAGTTCGGCCAAGGTTCTCCTGACAGTGAGAGAGACCTTAATGTATTTAGCAGATCGCTGAAAGGCGAGTGCTGAAAGATATCCGCGGAGGTGAACTCCATGATCGGCGCACAGTCGGGTTCGACGGGCACAGATGTAAGCGACTCGGTGTCCATGACCGGAGATGAATCCAGTGGTTTGGCAACACGGCTCTCGTAAGGGGTAAAGTCAGCATCCGTCTCTATCGCCGCTGAGAGCGTGGCCACTGTGGTGGGGTCTATCCCTCCGCTCTCGGATGGCGTGATTTGCTCCGGATTGACGGTCGGAGTAATTGCAGATGCGATCTCCCGAATACTGTCCGACGATAGAGTTATGTCATGCTCGTCGTGACAGTGCGGTGCACCTGACAGAGGCTCGAATCCGTCGAAGATCAAGTCTCCGCGGATGTCGGCAGTTTAGTTCAAGTTTCCGAATCTGACCTGATGGCCAGGGGCGTAGCTCTCGATCTGCTCCAGATGGCCAAGCTAATTGGCCTGCAGTGCAAAGCCGCCGAATACAAAGATCTGTCCGGGGAGGAAAGGCTCACCCTGGACTGCATCGCTACCGATGATCGAAGGAGCCATCAAGCCTTATGGTGACGACACAGTGGAACTCTCAATGAAAGCACCAATGTCGGTGTCAAAACCGGCGGATCTCGGGTAGGGGGTCCCGAACTGTGCGTCTAAGGCGGATGGTAACAGGAAGCAGGGGACACGATGTTTACCCAGGTTCGGCCCTCTTGATGGAGGTAATACCCTACGTCCTGCTTGATTGTTCTTGATGATATGAGTATTACAAGAGTTGATCTACCACGAGATCGTAGAGGCTAAACCCTAGAAGCTAGCCTATGGTATGATTGTATATCGTCCTACGGACTAAACCCGCCGGTTTATTTAGACACCGGAGGGGGCTAGGGCTACACAAGGTCGGTTACAAGGGAGGAGATATACACATCCGTATTGCCTAGCTTGCCTTCCACGCCAAGGAAAGTCCCATGCGGACACGGGACGAAGTCTTTAATCTTGTATCTTCATAGTCCAACAGTCCAGCCAAAGGATATAGTCCGGCTGTCCGGAGACCCCCTAATCTAGGACTCCCTCACCTGTAGAGCACACAAGTTATTCCTCCAGTATCTGGGAGTTGCATAATCTCATAGTCGAAGGAATATTTATATGACATGAATAAAGCGATAGCAATAAACTAAATGATCATTATGCTAAGCTAACGGATGGGTCTTGTCCATCACATCATTCTCCTAATGATATGATCCCGTTATCAAATGACAACACATGTCCATGGCTATGAAAGCTTAACCATCTTTGACCAACGATCTAGTCTAGTAGAGGCTTACTAGGGACACGATATTTGTTTATGTATTCAAACATGTATTTAAGTTTCCGATCAATACAATTCTAGCATGAATAATAAACCTTTATCATGAATAAGGAAATATAAAATAACAACTTTATTATTGCCTATAGGGTATATTTCCTTCAGTATGATCCGTCGACTTAACTTTCCCATCATTTATTATTTCATCGGGGGTCATTAGAAGGAAGATAATAGTTTTTCCTTCAAACATGAAAGCATACAAATTTGTTCTAACATGATGGATAATACAATTATCATATTGCCATGGTCGACTTAACAGTAAATAACAAGCTTGCATAGGTAGAACATCATAGTCAACATAATCATGATACAAACCAATTTTCAAATGGATCCTAACATGATGTGTTACCTTAAACTTACCACACTCGCTGAACCATTGGATGTTTTTTTAAGTAGGATCACCACGGCTTCTGCATCCAAAAGATGCATGCGGCCATATTATTAAAAAGTGCCAACAAAAGACATAGTCTGAGATCCAGTTCAGCTCGCAAACAAAGAAAGAAGAGATAAAAAAACAGAATAAAAATATAGCCACGATGTGACGCCCCCCATTCAATCATACACTAATCATACACGCAAATGTGTATAATCAATATGAGGGACTCATGGGAAGATATCACAATACAACTCTGGACACAAATTTAAAATAATACAATCTTTATATTACAAGCCAGGGGCCTCGAGGGCTCGATTACATCAGCTCGAATACAAACAAATCAACGGAAGCAACAATATTTGAATATAGACATAAGTTAAACAAGTTTGCCTTAAGAAGGCTAGCACAAAATTATCTACAATCAAAAAGGCAAGGCCTCCCTCCTGGGAGCCTCCTAACTACTCTTGGTCGTTGGCGGCCTCCACGTAGTAGTAGGCACCCTTGGGGTAGTGGTTGTCATCGGTGGTGGCATCTGGCTCCTCGACTCTGTCATCTGATCACAACAATGGGTATAGGGAAAAAGAGGTAACAAAGCAACCATGAGTACTCATCCAAAGTACTCGCAATACTTACATCAGAACTATGCTAAGTATGCATCGGTATCAAAGGAATGGGGCTATATATTTGGACCGAACTATGGAAATGCCAGAATAGAGGGAAGGCCTAGCCTATCAAAGACTAGAATCTTCAAGCATCTTGCAACATTTAGAAGTGTACAAAATAGCATTTTATAATTAGCAATCATGTTGTAGCATTAACGCCAAGTGATCCTTTCTCGACTCCCTGCGATAAAGCAATCCCGAGCCATCATATCCATTTCACATCTCAGTATCTAGTTCTAGTTGTTAAGATGAGGATAAAACTACAAGTCATCCTTTTACCGAGGACATGGCTATTCGAATAGATAAACTTCCCCTCTGGGGTGTGATACGTCTCCAACGTATCTATAATTTTTTATTGTTCCATGCTACTATATTATCTGTTTTGGATGTTTAATGGGCTTTAATATACCTTTTTATATTATTTTTGGGACTAACCTATTAACCGAAAGCCCAATGCAAATTGCTGTTTTTTTCCTATTTCAGTGTTTCGCAGAAAAGAAATATCAAACGGAATCCAAACGGAATGAAACCTTCGCGAGGATCGTTTTTGGAACAAACGCAATCCAGGAGACTTGGAGTGGACATCAAGGAAGCAGCGTGGAAGCCACGAGACAGGAGGGCGTGCCTTAGGGGGGTGGGTGCGCCCCCACCCTCATGGGCCCCTCGCAGCTCTAGTGACCAACTTCTTTCTCCTATATATACTCTTATACCCTGGAACCTTTGGGGAGAGCCACGAAACACCTTTTCCACCGCCGCAACCTTCTGTACCCATGAGTTCCCATCTTGGGGCCTTTCCCAGTGATCTCCCGGAGGGGGACTCGATCACGGAGGGCTTATACATCAACACCATAGCCTCTCCGGTGATGTGTGAGTAGTTTACCACAGGCCTTCAGGTCCATAGTTATTAGTTAGATGGCTTCTTCTCTCTCTTTGGATCTCAATACAAAGTTTTCCTTGATCTTCTTGGAGATCTATTCGCTGTAACTCTTTTGCGGTGTGTTTGCCGAGATCCGATGAATTGTGAGTTTATGAACTTGATTATCTATGAATATTATTTGATTCTTCTCTGAATTCTTATATGCATGATTTTATATCTTTGCAAGTCTCTTCGAATTATCGATTTAGTTTGGCCTACTAGATTGATCTTTCTTGCAATGGGAGAAGTGCTTCGCTTTGGGTTCAATCTTGCAGTGCTCGATCCCAGTGATAGAAAGGGAAACGACACGTATTGTATTGTTGCCATCGAGGTTAAAAAGATGGGTTTTATATCATATTGCTTGAGTTTATCACTCTACATCATGTCATCTTGCCTAATGCGTTACTCCGTTCTTATGAACTTAATACTCTAGATGCATGCTAGATAGTGGTCGATGTGTGGAGTAATAGTAGTAGATGTAGAATCGTTTCGGTCTACTTGTCACGGACGTGATGCCTAAATTCATGATCATTGCCTTAGATATCATCATAACTATGCGCTTTCTATCAATTGCTTGGTAGTAATTTGTTCACCCATCGTAATACAAGCTATCTTGAGAGAAGCAACTAGTGAAACCTATGGCCCCCGGGTCGACTTTACATCATATAAGTTTCCAATCTACAATTCTAGTTTACTATTTATTTTGCAATCTTTATTTTCCAATCTGTAGCACAAAAATACCAAAAATATTTATCTTATTATCTTTATCAGATCTCACTTTTGCAAGTGGTCGTGAAGGGATTGACAACCCCTTTATCACATTGGTTGCAAGGTTCTTATTTGTTTGTGTAGGTACTAGGAGATTTGCGTGTAGTCCCCCACTGGATTGATACCTTGGTTCTCAAAAACGGAGGGAAATACTTACGCTACTTTGTTGCATCACCCTTTCCTCTTCAAGGGAAAACCAACACATGCTCAAGAGGTAGCAAGAAGGATTTCTGGCGCCTTTGCCGGGGAGATCTACGCACAAGTGAAGACATACCAAGTACCCATCACAAACTCCTATCCCTCGCATTACATTATTTGCCATTTGCCTCTCGTTTTCCTCTCCCCCACTTCACCTTTGCCATTTTATTCGCCCTTTTTTCGTTCGCTTCCTTCCGCTTGCTTCTAATGTGTCTGTGTGTTAGATTGTTTGTTTTGCCGTTATGGCTAGTCCTTCTATCATTGTTAGTACTCCCAATCATGAAGTTCTTAACTTTAAACAAAGGGAGGGAGAAAATCTAAAAGATTCTTGTTGGAATTTGAAATGCTCAGAATAGATCTACTAGGAATCAATCTACTTCCGTTCTTCTTCGCAATTTTTCTGTAGGCATCACTCCTTGGAACAGATATATTCTTGATACCATTACCAGAGGGAATTTCTTGGGTGGCCATACTTTTGATTCTTATAATGCTATGTTAGATTTGTTTGGCCCACCACCTCTTTTGGTCAAAATGAACTTTTTTAACTTTGGAGCATGTGATGCAAAGGCTTGAAATTATCAAAAATAAAGTTGACACTATAGAGTTGATTGAGAATTTGCATAAGAAGATCAACAACCAAATTACCCAATATGGATCTAAGGTAGGAGTTACTCTGAATTTTTTTGAGAAAAAGAACCCATAGTTAATGAAAAGATAGATCAAGATTCCACCAGAATCGATATACTTGAGGATATTATTACCAACTTAGGGTCTGCCTTTCTGCCGTAAGAAACACTTCAAATCCTCCTACTACCAAAGTTGCCAAATTTATGTATGTTCCTAAAAATGAGGGTGAATCTTCTAGTAAGGAAAATGCGGATCTCAAATCAATAAGTGTTCACGCCAACTTTTTCGCTATCATTAAGGAACCTTTCACTACAAATGAATTTCTTGATTTCTTGCCTAGGAGTTTGATCATTAATAAAAAGAAGGAAACTCCTAAAGGTAAGTGTTCAATTGAAGAATTGTATACCAAAGATAACAATACTCCCTCCATTTTTGTATACAAGGCCACTATCAAAATTACAATTTGCAACTATACAAGGCGACTAACATTAATCAAGGCAAAATTGATGGTGTTTGCCTCATACTAGCACCCAAGGACATTAATATCCCTTGTGTGCATGCGGGAGTGAGAAGGTTAGCTGGCATTCCCAACATTAATCAGCCAATGAGGAGTAAGAGGGTTGGCTTGTTGTGCGTGGGAGAGAAAAACCACATTACTTAACACGACAAACAAGGTGACAAGCTAGCTTTGCAACATTGACTTAAACATAGCATTGATTTTTACCTTGGTACCTGTAATATGTGTTTGTGTCCTTGTATACAAAAATGGAGGGAGTAACTAAATCTATTCTTGTTTTTATGCCTAGCTAGGGGCCTTAAACGATAGCGCTTGTTGGGAGGCAACCCTATTTTATTTTTATTCCTTGATTTTTGTTACTGTTTAGTAATAAATAATTCATCTATACTATGTTATGTTGTGTTTTTATGTTTTAATTAGTCTTTGTGCCAAGTAAATCCTTTAGGATCTTCTTCTGTGATTGTTATTTGATCTTGCTGAAAAAAACAGAAAGTACGCACTCATGAGAATAATTTTCATTTTTTACCAGAGAGCGATAAAATACCAATTCCAGCTGAAGTAGGTCAATATGTAAATTATTTAAGACGTCCTAATTTCTCAGGATTTTTGGAGTTACAGAAGTATTCAAAACCTACAGATTGCTACAGGCTGTTCTGTTTTTGACAGATTCTGTTTTTCGTGTGTTGTTTGCTTATTTTGATGAATCCATGGCTAGTATCGGGGGGTATGAACCATAGAGAAGTTGGAATACAGTAGGTTTAACACCAATATAAATAAAGAATGATTTCATTACAGTACCTTAAGGTGGTGATTTGTTTTCTTATACTAACTGAGCTCATGAGATTTTCTGTTGAGTTTTGTGTTGTGAAGTTTTCAAGTTTTTGGGTAAAGATTTGATGGATTTTGGAACAAGGAGTGGTAAGAGCCTAAGATTTGGGATGCCCAAGGCACCCCAAGGTAAAATCCAAGGACAACCAAAATCCTAAGCTTGGTGATGTCCCGGAAGGCATCCCCTCTTTCGTCTTCGTCTATCGATAACTTTACTTGAGCCTATATTTTTATTCACCACATGACATGTGTTTTGCTTGGAGCTTCTTGTATGATTTGAGTCTTTGCTTTTTAGCTTACCACAATCATCCTTGCTGTATACACCTTTTGGGAGAGACACACATGAATCAGAATTTATTAGAATACTCTGTGCTTCACTTATATCTTTTGAGCTAGATAATTTTGGTCTAGTGCTTCACTTATATTTTTTTAGAGAACAATGGTGGTTTATTTTGTAGACATTATTGATCTCTCATTATTCACTTATATTATTTTGAGAGTCTTTTAGAACAGCATGCTAATTTTCTTTGCCTATAAAATTAGTCCTAATATGATAGGCATTCCAGATGGGTATGATAAAAACATTCATATATAGTGCATTGAATACTATGATACTTGGTAGATGTTTTGAGATATAAAGGTGGTAATGTTAGAGTCATGCTAGTTGGGTAATTGTGAAATTGAGAAATACTTGTGTTAAAGGTGGCAAGTCCCGTAGCATGCACGTATGGTAAACGTTGTGTGACAAATTTGAAGCATGGGGTGTTCTTTGAGTGCTTTCCTTATGAGTGGCGGTCGGGGACGAGCGATGGTCTTTTCCTACCAATTTATCCCACTAGGGGCATGCCTAGTAGTACTTTTCTTCGAGAGCTAATAAACTTTTGCAATAAGTATATGAGTTCTTTATGACTAATGTGAGTCCATGGATCATACACACTCTTACCTTTCCGCAATTTGCTAGCCTCTACGGTACCATGCATTGCCCTTTCTCACCTTGAGAGTTGGTGCAAACTTCGCCGGTGCATGCAAACCCCGTGATATGATACGCTCTATCACACATAAGCCTCCTTATATCTTCCTCAAAATAGCCACCATACCTACCTATTATGGCATTCCCATAGCCATTCCGAGATATATTGCCATGCAACTTTCCACCGTTCCGTTTATTATGACACGCTCCATCATTGTCATATTGCTTTGCATGATCATGTAGTTGACATCGTATTTGTGGCAAAGCCACTTTCATAATTGTTTCATACATGTCGCTCTTCATTCATCCCATATCCCGGTACACCGCAGGAGGCATTCACATAGAAACATATTTTTGTTCTAATATCGAGTTGTAACATTGAGTTATGAGTAAATAAAAGTGTGATGATCATCATTATTAGAGCATTGTCCCATGTGAGGAAAGAAGGATGCAGACTATGAAAAAAATAAGAGGCCAAAGAAGCTCAAATAAAAAAAGAGGCCAAAGGAGCCCAAATAAAAAAATGAGAGAAAAAGAGAGAAGGGACAATGTTACTATCCTTTTTCCACACTTGTGCTTCAAAATAGCACCATGATCTTCATGATAGAGAGTTTCTTATTTTGTCACTTTCATATACTAGTGGGAATTTTTCATTATAGAACTTTTCTTGTATATTCAAATGATGGGCTTCTCAAAATGCCCTAGGTCTTCGTGAGCAAGCAAGTTGGATGCAAACCCACTTAGTTTCTTGAGATGAGCTTTCATACACTTATAGATCTAGTGCATCCATTGCATGGCAATCCCTACTCCTCGCATTGACATCAATTGATGGGCATCTCCATAGCTCGTTGATTAGCCGCGTCAATGTGAGACTTTCTCCTTTTTTGTCTTCTCACATAACCCCCATCATCATATGCTATTCCACCTATAGTGCTATATCCATGGCTTGCACTCATGTATTGCCTAAGGGTTGAAAAGGCTGAAGCGCGTTAAAAAGTATGAACCAATTGCTCGGCTTGTCATAGGGGTTATGCATGATGGGAGCATTTTGTGTGACGAAAATGAAGCATGGCCAAACTAAACAATTTTGTAGGGATAAGCTTTCTTTGGCTATGTTATTTTGATAAGACATAATTGCTTGGTTAGCATGCTTGAGGTATTACTATTTTTATTTCAATATTAGACTTTTATCTTGAATCTTTTGGATCTGAACATTCATGCCACAATAAAAAGAATTACATTGAAAATTATGTTAGGGAGCATTCCACATCAAAAATTCTGTTTTTATCATTTACCTACTCGAGGACGAGCAGGAATTAAGCTGGGGGTGCTTGATAAGTCTCCAACGTACCTATAATTTCTGGGACTAACATATTAACCGAAAGCCCAGTGCAAATTGCTGTTTTTTTTTGCCTATTTCAGTGTTTTGCAGAAAAGGAATATCCAACGGCATCTAAACGGAATGAAACCTTCGTGAGGATCGTTTTTTGGAACAAACGTAATACAGGAGACTTGGTGTGGACGTCAAGGAAGCAGCAAGGAAGCCACGAGGCACGAGGGAGCGCCCCCACCCTCATGGGCCCCTCGCAGCTCCACCGACCTACTTCTTTCTCCTATATATACTCTTATACCTTGAAACCTTTGGGGAGAGCCATGGAACACCTTTTTCACCACCGCAACATTCTGTAACTGTGAGATCCCATCTTGGGGCCTTTTCCGGCGATCTACTAGAGGGGGATTCGATCACGGAGGGCTTCTACATCAACACCATAGCCTCTCCGATGATGTGTGAGTAGTTTACCACAGACCTTTGGGTCCATAGTTATTAGCTAGATGGCAACTTCTCTCTCTTTGGATCTCAATACAAAGTTCTCCTTGATCTTCTTGGAGATCTATTCGATGTAGCTCTTTTGCGGTGTGTTTGCCGAGATTCGATGAATTGTGGGTTTATGAACTTGATTATCTATGAATATTATTTGATTCTTCTCTGAATTCTTATATGCATGATTTGATATCTTTGCAAGTCTCTTCGAATTATCGTTTTAGTTTGGCCTACTAGATTGATCTTTCTTGCAATGGGAGAAGTGCTTAGCTTTGGGTTCAATCTTGCGGTTCTCGCTCCCAGTGACAGAAAGGGAAACAACACATATTGTATTGTTGCCATCGAGGATAAAAAGAAGGGTTTTATATCATATTGCTTGTGTTTATCCCTCTACATCATGTCATCTTGCCTAATGCGTTACTCCGTTCTTATTAACTTAATACTCTAGATGCATGCTGGATAGCGGTCGATGTGTGGAGTAATAGTAGTTGATGCAGAATCGTTTTGGTCTACTTGTCACGAACCTGATGCCTATATTCATGACCATTGCCTTAGATATCATCATAACTATGCGCTTTTCTATCAATTGCTCGATAGTAATTTGTTCACCCACCATAATACATGCTATCTTGAGAGAATCCACTAGTGAAACCTATGGCCGCCGGGTCTACTTTACATCATATAAGTTTCCAATTACAATTCTAGTTTACTATTTATTTTGCAATCTTTATTTTCCAATCTATACCGCAAAAATACCAAAAATATTTATCTTATTATCTTTATCAGATCTCACTTTTGCTAGTGGCCGTGAAGGGATTGACAACCCATTTATCGTGTTGGTATCAAGGTTCTTATTTGTTTGTGCAGGTACTAGGCGATTTGCGTGTAGTCTCCTACTTGATTGATGCCTTGGTTCTCAAAAACTGAGGGAAATACCTATGCTACTTTGCTGCATCACCCTTTCCTCTTCAAGGGAAAACCAATGCATGGTCAAGAGGTACCAGGGTGCACCACTTTACCCAACACGCTCGATCACTCTGGCCAGACACAGTTTCCTGGGTTATTCCCGGCCTCGGAAGATCAACACGTCGTAGCCCTACCTAGGGTCAATAGAGAGGCCAGCACACCGGTCTACATCCTAAGCGCAGAGGTCTTGGGGCCCTTTGCACTCCTGCATGTTGCGTGGGCGGCCGGGAGCAGACCTAGCCCCCTTATACAAGCGTAGGCGTTCCAGTCCAACCCGGCGCACGCCGCTCAATCGCTGATGTCTGGAGAGATTCGACTGATAGATACAACGTCGAGTGCCCATATATGTTCCCGCATGGTGGTTAGTGCGTATAGGCCAGCAGCCAACTTAGATCAAATACCCAAATCCATTAGTGTCTTGGGAGAGCATGGTAATGAGCAGAGACTCACCATCATGTGACCCCGTCGCCCCGTCTCGTGGACTTACTGCAAGGGCCCAGAATTCCCAGTTGTCCCACATAGAAATCTCGCGGGTACCCTCTAGGTCAAGCCGACTACACATCAACTCGCATAGAAATCTCGTGGACTTACTTGCCTAGGGTAACGAATTTTGTTCCCATTCCACACTAGCAAGCACTTTGTCCAACTTCTCATAGGTCGAAGTAGGGAATGAATTCATACATGTGTATTATCTACCAGTGAGGTCAATCTCTCTCTGATTGAGACTCTCAATAATCGTATTAAACATTAATGACCATTGTCGATCAAAATTGTTATTTTTTTCTTCTCTCCTTATAATAATGTTAAAATCCCCTCCAACTAAGATTGTAAACCTTTCATCCCCGCAGATCCTAACTAGATCAATCGGGAAGTTAGGTTTAAGTTCAGGTTGAGTTGCGCCGTACACAGACACTAGAGCGCACAGAAATCCATCCAGTTTTGACCTCACTTGAAACTTAACTACGAAATCATCTCGAACCACACATTAATCACCTCTAACGTTTCACACTTAACTCCCAATAAGATCCCACTGAATCAACCTCTAGGAGGCAGGCAGTGCCAGTAAAAATCAATTCCGTCAGACAAAGTTCCTAGGAATTGCGAGGTGAAATTATCTCTGCCTGTTTTGAGTAGGGCAGCAAAATCAAGTTTATGATCAATTGACGCTTCTGTAAGGAAACTTTTTTAGCCAGGTGTGCTAGACCTCTGCTATTCCAAAAAATCCTTTCGTTAGTCATGATGAATATTTTTCTTAAGCTTGACTCTCGCACTTCTACGAACTACCGATGTCGGATAAACTTTCCCCTTCCAGGAATGCTTGGGTTTATCCGCCACTTCTTCCACGTCCATGTGACTAGTGGCAGCATGTGCATTGCATTCTAGTGTAATATGATCTACGTGTCCCTCAGACATGGCTCCCTCTAACTGAACATTGTCCTTCGAAGTGGGCATTAGGTCATCACAAAAACTACCTCGAGCTGAAAGCTCCAAATTGTTAATATTGGCCTCATTCATAGGCCTCAGAGCCACGATGTTTCAAATAATCTCAGACGCTCTCTCAACTTCTACGTCTAATAAATCATTAACAGATTTAGCAATTTCCTTCCCATTGGACCCGAAGATATTCCTAAGTTGGTTGCAATACTAACGATCTCATGTTTAGAAAAATGCAGAATGGAGCAACTCCTATTAACAAACATACCTGTAGTTGCCTTGACGTCACAAAGCTTGGCTGCCCTCATAGCACGCCCTAACTGCAGGTCATCAGCGTCTGGTTGGGCCTGAATAAGGTTACTGACATGCCCGTTAGCCGACACCGGTTTCATAATCCCACCGAAGGCAATCACCTCATATGTAGTCCTATCCCTCAGGGACTGGTCCCTTTGCAAGCACCCGTCCGGCCTAACAAGTGCTGACGTGGGACGCGAGGACGGAAGGACACCTCCTGCAGCCACGTTTGTCTTCCTCTCTGTCGGTGCAACCAAGCACCTGTCAGCTGGTGTTTGTGAATACGGAGCTTGCCTAGGCTTCGAACATCAAAGAACAGAAGGAGGTGAAGCATGGGCCTCCTGCACACAACTCCCCCTCCACTTAACACTGGCAGGGCACCGGGCAGACCCAATCAGCATATGGGCAACCTCCAGTCATGGGCACGTCTCCGTCGTAGCGGCCAGCGTCAACACGGTGCCCGTCCCAAGTGTCTCCTGTCTCCGGGCACCATCCATCATAGTTAGGCAATCCTCTGTCGGAACCAGCGGCAACACATGCTCTGACGGATCATCGAACTCTGCCTTGTGGCTCCATAAGCGGCTAAGGGCAGAAGATGCACCAAATGAACCAAACCGCAACGTATTCATCGGCGTCGGTGTTTGTGCTGACCCCTTGGTGGACTCATCTGCTGTAACACCCAAAATGCGGCTATATCTCCCACATGTCGGGGTAGGACTTAGAGATTTGCGTGGAAAATGGGATGGCCGGCGGGGCCGCTCATAGTTAAGCTTCGAAGGTTCCTGCAGGTTAGTCCAAGGAAGGGAACATAACACGTAGCCGTGCTTGTTGTCCTGCTGCTGGTTCTTCCGCGAGAAGATGAAGGCACTGAGGGTCCGGTGAGGTGACGTGTGCGTGGCAGGCTGCGAGCCAGAGCTCGATCTCTCAGATTTGTCAGCGTTATAGGGACGGACCCGAGCACAAGCGTCATGCCAGCATGTGTAACCCCCATTGCAGGATGAGCAAGAGGCGGGCCAACAATGCGGGGAGGCCATGAAGGGCGATAAAGCACCAGGTAAGCAGGTGATAATCATAAAGTGACTCATGGAGTAGGGTAAGGCTATTTCTTGTGGATGCAAAGAACAATACATGCCACAGGGACAAAGCCACACGACTTGGGGATAATGCACCGAGGGGTGCCCCCAACTGAACAAACCAAAAATTGTCACCTGGCACTGTTGTTGAAGAAGTGCTGAAGTAGCTGACGATGCATGCCACATAAGCCGCTCCTCATGATTCGCCCAGGCCATAAACCTCACGAGGTTCTGGAGGCTCGGGGGGCTCGGGAGGATCCATCGCTACCTCCGATAGTATCGCCCGGTGCATGGCCTCTTGAGCTGCCAGGATGCCCCGCATGTAGCGTTGGTTCACAGTAGTCGTGTTCAGCAAACCAAAAGGCATGCAAACGTAGCTGTGAGGTGGGCCCTCGCACCAGCCAACGTGGGACGGCCAGAAGAGCTCCTGAGACGCGGCCCTGTTGAACCCAGGGATGTTGACGCAGGTGCGCAGCTCGCTGTCCTCGCCGAGGCAGGGAGCTCGGCCGGGTGGCAGAGGATGGTCGCCTCACATAGCTCTTGCCTCCTGAAGATCCTCGATCGCCTTGGTGATGAACTCATGAGCTCCCAGCGCCTTGCACCCTGTGCTTTCCTCACGGAAGCACATGTCGAAGCACGCCTCCAAATGGTGCCCAAGCGCCTCCCTCGTGACGCTAGCCAGGTCAGAGGCCCTCCAGTGGAGAGCCCCCAAGCCCGGCCTAAGAGGGGCGGTGGGCGTGCCTTCCTATGCGAGAGGGGAAGGCGCCCCGTCGGCGGGCGCAGGGCTTGAGTTAGCGCCGCCAGATGCCCCACCCTCCTTAGGTCCTTAGCGCAGCAGCTGTTTCTTCTTCTTGGGGACAACCTCAAGATGGTAGGCAGCGCCCTCGTTGTTTGGGTCCTCGCCCGCTGCAACCTGGTATGCGTGCTCGAGAGAGCACACGACGTCCTTCTCCTCGTGGGTGACTCTGATGATGCCGCAGCTTCCTGGCATCTTGAGGACATTGTAGCCATGGTGGGTGTCAACCATGAACTTGGCCAGGGCTGGGTACCCGAGGATGGCATTGTACGCGAGACGAATGTGGGCGACGTCGAAGTCGATGAGCTCGATGTGCTAGTTGTCGCGCTTGCCGAAGGTGACAGGGAGGCAGACCTGCCCTATCGGGGTGGTGGAGCTATCAGTCACTCCGAAGAAGGGCTTGGTAGGCTGAAGCTGGTTGTACGACACCTGAAGCCTGTCGAATGTCTCGACAGAGAAAACATTGAGCCCCGCGCCGCCATCGATGAGTGTCTTGGTGACGAGGACGTTGCTGATGATGGGTGAGTGGAGCATTGGGAGGGTGCTGGCTGTGGCCGCACAATTGAGCTGGTCGGAAGAGTCGAAGGTGATGGTGTACTTGGGCCACCTGAGCGGACACGTCGCCTCGAGCTTGGGAGGGCCGCGTTCACCTCGCGAGCGAACTGCTTGAAGATGCGATGGGAGGCTGGGGCCTGAGCGCCGCCTAGGATGCTAGCGATGGCACGAGGCTCTTGGAAGCCCCCGCCCCCTCATCCTGGTGGTGGTCATCATGCCTTCTTGGCAATGGCGGCAACGGAGGAAGGCCGTCATTTCCCTGAGGATGGTCCTCGTGAGGCTGATTGCGCAAGGCACCCTCACGAGGCTGGCCTTGCCAGCGTTAATCACAAGGCTGATTGCACCACTCCTGGCGGGGGTCGCGGCCATCCCAGCGTCCTCTGCCTCGGTCGCTGTGCTCGGGGCGACGACCGAGGTGCCCATCACGGATCAGCCTGAGCTCCTGGCAGTTGTTGGTGTTGTGGCTATGCACGTTGTGGAAGACGCAGAACGGGCGGCTGCCCTTGGATGACTCCGGGTGGTCGCAACCGTGCTTCATTTCAGATTCGGCCGCAAGCACGGCCGGTCCCTTGCACTTCACATCCTTGGCCTTGGTCTTCTTATCTTCTTGGTCAGCCTCTACGAGCTCAAGGAGGGAGAGGCGTCCCTCCCCGGCCCTGGCACAGTTGGTTGCCATGTTGAACATCTCCAGAGCCATGCACAAGTCCTCGTGGATGGCGAGCTCCTCCTTCATCTTGACGTCGTGGACGCCATCAGTGAACGCCGAGATGATGGCCTCATCAGAAACCTTGGGGATCTTGAGGTGAACACTGTTGAAGCGCTGGATGTACTTCTGCAGGGTCTCTCCTGGCTGCTGATAGCTGCGCCGCAGGTCGCCTGCGGCCAGCGGGCGGGCACGGGTGCCCTGGAAGTTTGCGACGAAATGCTCCCGCATCTCGTCCCAGGAGGAGATCGATCCCACAGGGAGGTTCAGAAGCCATGAGCGCGCGTTGGTCACCTCGATGCTCAGCTTGTAGAGTTTCAAGAACATGGCAGGGTCGAGGGTGCCGTCGTAGCATGGAGGCAGGTTGGGCTTGAACTTCCCTGGCCAAACAATGCTACACAGCTCCAGAGTGAACGCACGGCATCCTGCCGTGGTCACGGGAGCACGCCATAGAGGTGGAGCCTGGTCTTGGTGCTCGCGCTCCACCACCGCAGGCGGTGCGCGGTCTTGACGTGGCGGTGTTGGAAGCGCACACGCATCTTCAGGCGGCTGCTGCACCACCTGGCAGCTTTCCTCATCACGCACCGGCGCCCTATGTGGTGGGTCTCACCGTGGAGCCTTGTGCCTTGGCTAGAGGGTGACGTCTTGCCTAGGAGGTGGAGGAGGCGCGTCGTGGGCCACGTTGCCAGCGGGAAGAGGCGGGGGAGGCAGCGAGCGAGATGGTGTAGGAGACTCTCCGGCAGAACTGACGAGCTCGGCGATGCGGTCCAGGCAGTCCTCATAGAGGTTGTCGATGGGGCGATATCGCAGGAGCTCGCACGCCATGAGCAACGCAGCCTGCGCGTTCGCCGGACCACGACGAGCATGGGAAGATGAAGCAACCAGAGTATGTGATGGGGTGGCGGTGCGCCCATCTCGCCGCACAGAAGGATGCAGCGACGAAGCTTGCTGCTCATGGCCCACGGGGCTGGTGGCGGTGTTTGCAACCGGCGACGGAGGACGGCGAGGGCAGCCATCGCCCGCTGGTGCCATCTGAGCGATGCGGGCGGGGAGGGCGGCCCGACGCTCAATGCGAGCTCAACGAGCATCAGCCATGGGAGCGGCAGAACTTTGGCAAATATACTGGAGGCAAGGAGGCTCCGACGCACACCTACCTGGCGCATCAAATGACGGATTTCGGGCTCCGCAGACCCTAGATAGATTCAAACTCTGGGGTGCGTGCGAGAACTCAACCTCCCCAGTCTGCCTACTTGCCAACCCCACGGCCTAGCCCGACGAACATGAAGGAAATGGGACACAACAGTTTACCCTAGTTCGGGCCACCTTGCAGTGTTAAACCCTACTCCTGCTTTGTGGTGGATTGGCCTCTAGGGGCTGAGGAAGAACTAGTATAGTGGGAGAGCAACCTGAGGAGGCATGCTCTTGTGTTGTGTGAGCTGGTGAGGATGGAATGGATCCCATCCCTTTCTATGGTGGTGGTGGTGCCCTATTTATAGTGGCCTTGGTCCTCTTCCCAAATGAAGGCAGGAAGGGGTCCCACAACGGCCAAATTCGAAGGGAGACAGCTAGTACATCTTATCCTGACAAAAGTAGTGTTCGCCTGCAAAGCTTCTGGTCGTGAAGCCACAGTGGGCTCGGCAATGACCTCCGTCGTACCGTCCTGGCAGTCTTAGTATTGTTGCAAGGGACTGGAAGTCTTTGGCTGATTCTTCGGGACTCCGTGCCTGCTATTTCCTCCTTAGCACCAAAGAGGAAACTGTTGCCCTGCGCCCGCTGGCGCTCGCCTGGCCTTGGTCTTCATGGCTCATGTCATCTGAACCTCACGAGGTGAGGCTTGCATAGAAGTGTCCGCTCCTCAGGAGGTAGCCTGAGAAGGCCGCTCCTTCTAGAGGTCTTGGCGTTGTCCGCCTCGCGAGGGTTTTGAGTTGTCGATGCTGAAGGTGGGCCGTATCAGGCCGTTGTTGGAGCCACGCCATGGGCCGCAGGCAGGCAAGTCTGGGTACCCTCGTTCCAAGAACGCCGACACATTTTGGGCCGTATACCAAAAACATTTGAGGACCACTACCGCAGTCACAACTTTCGGCCCACCTCAACCCAGCAACAAAATTCAAACATTAAGTTCGAGATGCCCGGACATCAGCTGATCTGATGTTCGCCAACGCCGGCAGCGCCACCGTCACCCGACCCTTCTTCTTCCTCTTTCTCGTAACTAAAGTCCATGACTCTGACAAAATGAAATCGGATAAAGTAATCATAGGACAACATACCTTAGGAATCAGTCCTCTCCAAGGCTTCATCTTCTGCTTCGCCGCCTCAAATGATTTTAGGCTGGCGTCTTGCGGTAGGAATTCTTCCTTGCGATCTCCCTCGGACGAACGCAGAGTTCTGGAGACCGGCAAGGCGGACTGCTGCATGACCATATCCATGCCGACGGTCACATCATATTTGTCGTTGCTCTTCGCGAGCAGCCAGAACCTGCCCCCTATCCGGTAGCGATCTGGCCCGGGGATTGGAGCCGCTTCTACCTGCGGATGCCTCACCCCCTCAAGACCCTCAGGTGGAGAAGGAGTAGTGAGATCGACAAGATCAGTCCAGACCGGAACAATACTCCTTTTCTCAATCTGATATCCGAGGGTAACATCATATATGTCGATCAACAAGTGCCTACCATGGACCACGAACTCACCTCCCCGCAGGTATCGGCTGATAACCCACAAGTATAGGGGGTTACAACAGTTTTTGAGGGTAGAGTATTTAACCCAAATTTATTGATTCAACACAAGGGGAGCCAAAGAATATTCGCGAGTAGTAGCAATTGAGTTGTCAATTCAACCACACCTGAAATACTTAATATCTGCAGCAAAGTTTTCAGTGGCAAAGTAGTATAGAAGTAATGGTGACAGTGGCAATATTAACAGTAGCAGTTTTGTACTGATTGTAACAACAGTAGAAACTAAAGTAACTTAGCAAAGATCAATATGGAAAAGCTTGTAGGCATTGGATCGGCAATGATAATTGTGTTGGATGATATTCATCATGTAGCAGTCATAACCTAGGGTGACACAGAACTAGCTCCAAGTCATCAATGTAATGTAGGCATATATTCTGTATATAGTCATACGTGCTTATGGAAAAGAACTTGCATGACATCTTTTGTTGTACCCTCCCATGGCAGCGGGGTTGATGCGGAGCACCCTACGGACATCGCCATGCCATGAGTTCATTCGGAAAGTTGCACGTGCGACATCTACTTCACATACATAAATGTGAATCCTCTCCTTTATACATGCTCACTTGACCCCTTTGAGGATGGTATACTACATGACCCACCATCCTGCATGCACGTGTATTGTCGGATCTTCATGAATGTCGAGGAGGAGTGCAAACGCCAAGGAACAACTACACCATCTGCGAGGGAAGCGTGGAACAGAAGGAAGAAGAAGCATGGACAAGCTTCTGGAGCCCGGAACATCTGGCCCCTACCCGGGACTTCCGGCCTGCTAGGAACCTCCGACCCCTGGAGTCCAGACCAGCCCCGAGCACTCCAACTCTCTGGATAGCCCGGAACCTGGCCGGAACTTCCGGAGCCCGGGACTTCTAGCCCTCCCTGCGCAGAGACTCGGGCCAAGGCCCATGTAACCTTCCGCCCTCACTTAACCCTTCGTGGCTACTACTATATATACTCATCGCCCTCCTCCATTCTAGGGTTAGCATAGGTTTAGCTCATTTGAGATAGAGCTTTGCTCATCCATCCGGATGTACTCCATCGAGAGAGACCGCGACCTCTACGGAGAAGATCCACCTTGGATTCAAGACCCCTTCATGGGAAGACCCCTCAAGACCTCCTCACGGAGATGAACTAGTTATCCTGTGTATCATTCTTTGTTCACCTTGGACCATGTATCTCTATGTGTTTGGAGGATGTAGCAAATGTGTGATCGTTCCTCCTTGATTTGAGTGTTTCCTATCATTTCCCCTCATGATTTTCCTCGCGTTTCCCATCGTGTTATTCATGTTCTTCGAGGGATCCCCTCCATTTCGTGAAAGATCGGGCCCTAGGGTTCTACCCTACATCATCTTGCTATCCTGAGGCACGTTGATAACAAATTTGGAGCCCCTACCCCCTTGTTTTCTTGCCTAATTTTGTTGATTTCGTCCTAAATTTGAAAATCCCCACCAAAAATAGCCCCCAATTTTTTTCTTGTGATTTGTTGGGTTTGATGATATTTTGTTGATTTTGATCCATGGATTTGATTTGTTACGAGTGGATCTAGCTTTCCCCATCTTTTCCCCCATTTTAATACATGAAATAATCTCAATTTTGCCCCAGGAAATCGTGTTTTTCCGCCCCCGTTCTCAGATCTGGAATTTAGGGTTCATCTCGGAACAAATTCCACGATCCCAGGAACTTCCATCCTTACCCCGAAACTTCCGTGCTAACCAGAAAGTTTACCCCAAAAATCCCCAGACTCCCAGCACTTTTTCCGTGACCCCCGGAGCTTCCGGCCACCCCACGGAACTTCCGAAGCCCGGAACTTCCGGCCCTGACCCCGGAACTTCCCGGCCTAACCAGCAACATTACATAGAATTTCAGCATCAACATCTTTCATCTTTTTCATCATAACTTTTCGCTTCGAACTCCGATTTGAGTGTTCTTTGGCTTGTTTTGAAGCTATCAACGTGCCCGAGGTCCTGAAATTGGTTTCACCACCATTTTACTAAATCAATTTTTTGGCATTTTGGCATCTTTGTCTAGGCCTTCCATGATATCTTTCGCATTGCCTTCACCGACTTCCGCAACCTAACCCATTTTGATCCCCATTGCATTTGTGGTTGCTTGAGTAGTGATTTGAGTCTCCTAAGGTGTTTCGGCTAATTAGGTACGGTTTCTTCTTCATAAACCACCACCACAACTTGCACATAGGCTTGACCACCATACACTTCCGCCACCCCCAAGTTAACCCAATTTTGTTTGAGCTTGTACGAGTTGTGGTTTGTGTCTCCTAAGGTGTTTCGGATAATTAGGGACGGTGACTTCAACTCTGACATCGTGTATATTCCACAACCAAAACCTCCACTTCCGCATTGTGTCGCAATCCCATTGAGCTTCCACAAAACCACCACTTCATTCCGCTACCACCATTTGACATTTGACATTTGAGATTTTGAGTTCGCGGTTTTTTCCTGTTTCCTAAGGTGCTTTGGCTAATTAGGGACGGGTCTACATCAAGAACACTGCCACTCATCATAGCCACAGACGGTAACCGCCATATCATCTTGGTATCGTGGTATCCCATCACTGTACATTCTTACCATTGCATTGATAACCCCTAGTGAGTAGCCATTGAGTAGTGCCGGTAGTGTTACTTTTGCACATTAGTGATATACACCTTCCATTGCATACATACCATATCATATTGGTATCATAGTACCATCCCTTGTGTCACAAGATTGTTCCCGCATATACAGAATTGCTATCTTGGTTTGTGCATTTCACATAGTGGCTGCCCCCCCCCAAAGAATACGCTTTTAAGCAAAATAAAAAGAGAGCAAAGAAGCTTGTAAGAAATAGCCACAGCATCATTCCACATTGAATATAAGATTGTCATATCCTATCATCTTGGATCATCTTTAGAGGAACACCGGGAACCATACATACATAGCTTACTTGGGATAGAAAGTTGATACATCTTGCATCTTATAGGTTGTGCACAAGTGTTGTATCCGCCTATTGAGAAATCGTGCTAGCGTCTCTCTTGATTTGTGCAACACGAGCGTTTTTCGTGGATTCCACATTTTGAGCTCATTCCATGGTTGCACGGCCCCATTTATCTATCCGTGTGTGCATTTCCATGTGCCATTCATTGCTATTGGTCTACTTGTTTCACTTGCGATTTTGTGAATCTCCTTCAACATTATTGAATCTTGCTAACATTTTGCATCAAATTTTTGTGCCACTATCCTCACCAAGCTATTCCATAAGACTTACTTGTGTAGGTGTGAGAATTGACAAGATCTGGTACCAATTGTGCTATTTCCTTGATACATTATTGATTGATCATTGATCCATCTTCAACATTGGTTAAGGTACATTTGGTCTAGTTCTTCTCTTTCTCCCACTCACATTTTATCGAGTCTTGTGATGGATAGGCAAGACATTTCACCTTCGGTCTACAACAACAACAATGAGTTCGATGCCATGAAAAACTCCACCGACGCTAAGATGCAAGCTCAAATGGAGGAGATCAAAGTCCACATCAAGGCCTACAAGAGATCTTCCTCATCTTTGTGAAGACGCTGAAGTGCACATGCTTCCAATCTACCATCTCTGGCAAGGTCCTCTCGGCATCCGCACCACCACCGACAAGAACTTGAAAGTCAAGAGCTCAACACCAACAACTGCTTAACTACTTCACCATCTCCCTTGGCATCTTCACCAAGCGACTTCAAGGCATCTTCGCCTATAGACATATGACAGCTTCGCCAAAAAGCACCCCAAGACTACTCTCACGAGAAACTACCCAAGCTCAAGTCCGCGACTTCCACGAGCTACTACGACCTCGACATTGACCATGATATTCCATTCTATGGGACTCTAGAACCTGAGGAGTATCTCGAGTGGGAGCGCTTGATGGACGACTACCTCAAGCTACATCAAGTTCCTCCTGAAGATCAAGTGAAGTGCGCCACAAGAAACTTCCATGACAATGCATCGACATGGTGGGTTCACACACCTTCAAAGAGCTATGACATGAGTTGGCCCAAGACGAAGAGAGTTATGCAGCGAGAGTTCGTGCCTCCAACCTACAGGGAACAACTTCTATGCCAATTGGAGAACACCATCCAAGGATCCAAGTCCATCGACGGGTACTTCAAGGAGATGAATAATGCCTTGCAACGAGCTGATGTGGACAACCCCATTTTGATGAAGTTATACTTCATGATGGGATTGAACAACGACATCTCCATGACTATCTTCCTCGAGAACTACAAGTCCCTCGATGACAACTACATTGGTGCTCTCAAGGCGGAAGAAGAACTCATGAAGTCCAAGGCTTCTCCACACCAAGCACCCTTCTCAAACACCAAGCTCCAAGACACCGAGCATGAGGCTAGTACCACCACAATGTCCAATCCTGATGAGCTCCAAGATGACGCTCCCATGTTCAACCTCACCGCCATCCCTCTTTGTAGCATTGATAGTGCTGACTCTATTTTGACTCTTTTTCAAGATGGTGAGGTGATGACTACGACTACGAAGCCTATCAAAGAACATTCTTTGGAGGCGAGCGACACGATGGAGAGCAAGGATGATGCTTCCATCTTTGGTGGCGGGAGTGATGATGTGCCATCTTCGGCCTTCATCCATAGTGACGGCGATGAGATGGTGGAGCACGGGATTTTCCCTTCGACAACGACGACGTATGATGACTTGAGTGACTTGTGCCACCATATTGAGAGTGAGAGCGACTCCACCACTAGCCCCATATATGACATGTTACCCGAATTCCGATGTTAGAAGAGCCACAACCCCCACCACTTGAGTGAGATGAGTGACTCCACCATTTGTGACTTTGAGTGCACATACCTTGAGGGAGTGAGTGAGCCACCACATAGAGAGAGTGATATAGTTGATAGGTCTTGTGAGGCCATTTGCATTTCTAACAACTTGACCTCTACCTCTATTGTGTCTTCTCATTTGGTCCTAGGTCCCATATATGATGACGCGTCGATACTCGACGACTACGTCCTCCCATTGGACAAGATGACGGCCATGGTGGAATATGATGCACCCCCCACATGGTTCCATCAAGATGAAGATGACCACCATTTGGTATTTACCACCTCACCTACACTACTTGAGTGGAATGAAAAAGGTAACATAGGTGATTGTGATGCTCTAGTCCCAATAGTGGACGTTCTTCAATTGATTGCTTGCATGATGTTGATCAACCTATTTCCATGCTTCATGATAGTATGATTTCCCCATGCAATGATTTCTTGCTCATTTACGATGAGTATGCGGATTCTCATGTGGAGTATATTAGTTGTGATGCCATGTTACATAGGATTTCTTGTGACAATTTTCTAGGTCACATCGTGTTTGATAATCTGCTTGACTTGCCATATGTTATGCATGAGATCAACCATATGTCATATTTGCAATCTCATCGTAGTGACTATGCATATGCCATTAATATAAACCAAATTTTCACATATGGCATAGATGACAAGCCCATGGTTATTGGCATTTGTTTTTATTGTGATGATATTGATATGCTCCCTTTGCATCATTTATCCCATATGCCATGCCATGAACACCTAGCTTCGGACATGCATTGTTTTGGATGTTGTCAATTTTCTCCATATATTGTTTCCGATATTGCTCACGAGGAGACCCCCCATAGTTTCCTCATACATGTTTTGTGATTTTGATCACTCCCATCCATTGCATGATCCCATAACTTGTGTGCACAATATGCTCCCCATGAATAAAAATTCTATTGATGTGCCATATACTTGCATTCTCAATTTGTGTCCCCATCGTGTCATACATAATAACTATTCTTTCATGATGGATGGCATGTTCTTGTACCATCCATCTAATTTCTTTGAGTGATGCTTATCTTGTGCTAACTCACACGTGCACATACACATCATGATGGATGATGTGTACATTTACTACGCACACAATTTCTTTGGTTTGTGTCTCTTTTGTGTAGGTACCCATGAATACTTGTCAACCTCCCAGAACCATGAGTTGACAAAACAAGCTCTAGAGAGCAATGCTGACTTGGGATCCCATGGATTGTCTTCCACACCATTCCCATCGTGCAAAGACTTCGTGCATTTATTTTTCTTGGCCCTCACATGGTTATGGGTTTTTGTCAATTATATATTATTTGCCCATATTGCCATGTTCACTTTGCATGATATTCTCATTTCCATTTGGATGACATGCTTTGGTGACCCACGCTTTGCATTACACATGATGATTGATTCTAGTACTTGTACGTGTATTTGCAAGCTTGGTGGAGATATTGCTTGTTATTGCCATGTTCCATTTGCGACCCATTCCTATGATGATACAATGATCTTGCTTTGTGTTCGTGCTTGCGATATGTCATGTGCTTTGCCTATGCCTAATATTTGCTCACATGACATGATTGCCATGATTTCCCCTAGTGTGTTGCATCTTCGCTCCACTAGTTTGCATGACTTGATTTATATGCTTGATTATGTTGCATCTCCAACGATTCATACTTGCTCGTTTCATGCGGTTGATGACAACCATCCACATGCTTTGCACATGATTGTTATTGGTTATTGACATATATCTCCATATGTTGCCTCTCTCATGCTAGATGATTTGCCATGTATTGAGTGCAACAATGATTTAACTCTTGCTAATGAGATTGCCCCCATAGCATTCTCACATATATTTGGAGATTTTGACATATTTCTTGTGAAGCATGCTTGTCTTACCTCTTGGCATCATATTCCTAGTGCCTTGAATATAGCCATTGTTGCATCATATTTTTCAGGCACTTGTACATCTAATGGTTATGTGCAAGAGAAAAGAACCATCATTATGGATGATGTGTTTATCTACCATGCACATACATTCTTTGTTTTATTTTGTGCATGTGTAGGATACTTGACTTCGTGTCGACTTCCACTTCACGTGAGATGACCATCCGAGCTCTTGAGAGCAAACGACCTTCTACCACAATGATTCTAGATCATACTTGCTTGTGCTTCAGCATTGTGAATAATGCACAAGGACACGCCTTCAAGGTGACATCTTTCTTGAGCATGGATATTATGAATGATACTACTTGTGTTTCTTGCACCATGAGACTTATTTGTCATCTTGGACCGCTTGATTTCACACATGTTAGTGATATTGCTTTCATTCACGATCGCCACTTTTCCATTCTTCATGAGATATGTACCTTGTGTGTTGCATCCAATTCTTGGATTACTTGCTCCTCTAATATGTTTCGTTGCAACAATGTCATTTCTTCACATATACCATGTCCCATTGTTTGTCACATGATTGACTTGATTGCCTCACACATGATGAACAATTTCACTTTCTGTTGTGTTGAGTGCCACACGATTTTGACTACACCCTATGCACGTTATGCTTGGATTGTCTTGCACTTGACCCATGTGTTTAGAAACTTCATTAATACTTATCAATTAAATTGATGAGAAGCAATGGATTTGCATACTAATTATTCTCATTCAAGGAGATTAAGGGGAGACATAGCGCAAAAGTGTAGAAAGTCTTCATGAACCACCGATATGATTTGGGAAGAATGAATGAATTGATATGATAACAAAGGAGAAGGAATGTTGAACGAACCACCGTAAGAATTTGAAAATGAATGAAGAAAGAGAATTCCTCACAAGGAAGAATTAGAAGAACAAATATACTTGAGGGGATTTAGCTTCAAAAGAACAAAGAGATCACTATCTGGCTAAAGACTACTTGAACGAGGCACCAGAGAATATGGAGATGAACAAAGAGACGTCAATTGCAAATAATTGGAGATGAAGCTGAAAACAAAGAACGAAGAAATCTTCTTAAATGATGGCCTCCGGATGATCGAAACAGAAGACAACTCCTAAAATACTCCGGATGGGTAAGAAAAGAATTTCTGAAAAACGGAATAATTTGAGAGGATAACATGAAGTAGAACCACGAATGTTCGAGAGAACGGTCAAGATTTAGAGGAGAACTCTTCTCCGGTCTTCAAATGTTGAGAATGACGACCAGGAACACCACCAAAATTGTTGAGATACTCCAGGAGAATGAAAAGCGAAGAGGTTGAGCCAACAATGAAAATAATTTGAAATCAATCTTGGAAAAGCATCTGACTCATGAAATTCATACTTACGTCAAATTCGAAAAGAATTTGAGAATAACTCCAGGAAAATTAGAAGAGTCAGGTAAGATCCTGGGAAAAGACCTTTGGGTTGGGCCCACTAAATAGAAGCACCATTGGAAAGGATTGTTTGAATGCGAAATGATGCACCAGAACGATTGAAAGATTCGAATGAGGTGACAACCTTGAATTAATTTGAACACAAACACGTATCCTCTGAGATGTCATGGGCACTCCGGAAGGATAAACTGGCAAGAGGCGAAGGAGCAAGGGGGAACACTTGAGCGAAAGAAAGGAATATGATCAACCCAGAAAACATGAATTGAACCCACTAGAAAGAAAACGAGACGAACCATGACGAAGTTGCCGAGGGTTGAGACAATTGAGGAAAAACTGAAGAGGCACCACACGAATGAAATTGATGCTTGAATAGAGGCTCAGATATCGGGAAAAAAAGGGGGGGGAGGGGGGGAAAAACAAAGGCAACATCGAATGGGGAACCGATGAATAACATGAAGAGAATAGCACCGATTGAATTAATTGAGGAAAGAATGCAAAGGCTTCACATGAGTAGGCTGGATACTTGATTACGGACTCCGGCTCCGAGAAGGAAAAGGGTGAGCGGTTGGGAAAAAGAAACACAATTTCATACGGGGGAGCAACATCGTTGAGGAAGAACTTAGGATTGATCTCCAAAAGGACGACGATTGTCGAATGACTCGAAGAGAAGTGCACCGGATGAAAAGAGCTGACATCCCAATGAACGAAAACTAACTGCGTGATCCTATAAAAAAATTAAGGGGAAGAGGAGCAAGTCAAAACGCCTAAGTCAAGATTTCTCACTAGAGCGACGAAGGGGCCGAGGAGTAAAAATAATTCCTACTCTCCGATATAGCTAGACTCCGAAAAGGTTTTCTTCTAGACGCCACAACGGCCAAACTATATGATCAAACAAGGGGGCTCCTATGGTCAGTCGAGGCTCTAATACCAACTTGTCATGCCCAATATGCGACTCTATCCTAAAGGAACTCGAAGGTCCCACCAACGATACCGCATATTGACACGCTTTTGCAAGGTGGATATCATTACATCGTACTGTTACATAATAGTTGGGGATACATACAAAGGAATACAAATACCACATGAATACATCAAACATCATACATGAGACTAACATCCGACTACGGATGAATCACAAACAGAAACTCAAACGATATCCATCCTGCGAGCCTAGGCTGCCGACGAGGAACCTAACCAAGTAAACATCGCTCACACATCATGATCATCACATTACCTGTACCTGCAACTGTGGTTGTAGTAATCTATGAGCCACAAGGACTCAGCAATCCCATTACCATGGGTATCAAGACTAGCAAAGCTTAATGGGTATGGAAAAGGATAAGTGGTGAGGTTGCAGCAAGCGGCTAAGCATGTATGGTGGCTAACATACGAGTACAAGAGCAAGATGAGAAACTATGCAAACGGTTGCAAACTAATAACGATCAAGAAGTGATCCTGAACTACTTACGTTCAAACATAAGCCCACCGTGTTCTCCTCTCGAACTTCCCCGAACAGAGACAGTCACGGTTACGCACGGGGTTGGTGTATTTTAATTGAGTTTAGTTCAAGTCTACTACAATAGGATATTAAAAATTCCCATTTACCACATAACCGTGGGCACGGCTCTCGAAAGTTTAAACCCTGCAGGGATGTCCCAACTTAGCCCATGACAAGCTCATGATCCATAGAGACAATCCTCCATCGTGGGACCCTCCGATCAGACTCAGAATCCTGGTGCACAAGACATTTCGACAATGGTAAAACAAATCCAACAAGACCTCCCAACATGCCGACACCCTGATAGTAGCTGCATGTATCTCGTCTCAGGCCATGATCGGATGGGTCAAGCTACGAGTAAAACCAGCCCTCAAGTTTCCATGAGGTGGCCCTGCAAACCGTTTGGGACCAACACCATCAGCACTGGCCCCCCTGTTTAGGTAGATAGAATCCTCGGGTTCATGACGCCCTATGCCAATTAATTATTTAGTTCAATATTATTATGGAAAATGTTAAAACCAATGTTGGGCATTGCTGGGAGAGTTTTATTCAAAGCGAGCTGTCAAGAGGGGCCCATAAACCCTAACCGTGTTAGGATGCAAAATCAAGGAATATAACACCGGTATGACGGAAACTACAGCGACAAGAGTGGAACAAAACACCCGGAAAAAGGCCGACCCTTCCACCCTTTACCAAGTATATATGTGCATTAATTAAGTAAGAGATATTGTGTTATCCCATGATATCCATGTCCCAACATGGAACAAACTACAACAACACCAGCAACTAGCAACGCTATAAGAGGGGATGAGCAAAGCGGTAACATAGCCAAACAATGGTTTGCTAGGAAGGGTCAAAAGGTTAGAGGCTATCATGGCAATTTGGGAGGCTTGATGAACAAGTGGTAGGTAGCGCGACATAGCGATAGCATCGAGACAACTAGCATAGCAAAGATAGTAGCGAGATCCAAGGTGACGGTCATCTAGCCCGAAATCCCGCTAGGAAGAAGAACGAGTCCATGAAGAAGACGATCCCATGTAGTCGAACGAATCCTCACAATCGCAATGAAATAGGAACTATCGAGAAGGGGCACAACCGGAAAGAAGCAAACACCATGGTAAACACACAACACATAAACATGACATGATTCTCAACCAAGTATGATGCATGACAAATCTAAATAATGCTACTCACGGCAAGAGATGATGCATACAAGAACAACACACCAAAGCAACTTTAAATGAGGCCGGAATCAACACATAACACTTCCGGAAACTCCCCATATGCAAATTTCGAAATTGGTCCAGATCTGAATAACACATTATGTTGAAGTTGTTAAACAGCAAGTTAAAGTGCACCATGATGATATATGCGTCTTTCTAGTCAAGTTACATATAAGGTTCATTTAATTCGGAGCTACAGCCTAGAAGATATGAGCAAAACAAGTTAAACATGGCATTGATGCAAATGCAAGCAAAACAACATCACAAACACTCCAAAACAAGGTTGCAACAAGGCATGATGAAACTACATGCAAAACCAAGCAAGTTTCATATAGAGTATGCTCCAAACGGAGTCACGGTTCAACACATACACTCAATACAAGATTCAAACACAATCTGCCCAAAAGAACAACTAAGCACTTCCCAATCAAGGAAATAACATGCTACAGGAAACATATGGACACAAACTTGATATGCACTCAAAGTACAGATTGCATGCTTCAAATAACAACAAGATTCATGTTCATAGGCATCAGGATTAATCCAACATGATCAAAGCAAAAGGCATCTTTAAAACACAGATTATGACTTGGTAAAAAATAGGGCATACATGTGAGCCGAAATAACATGTTGACATGTTGTAGGCATGAAACAAACATGCTACATTGCAAGATCATAAAAACCAAGAGCATGGCATTAAACTACAGGTTAAACATGGCAACACATGATTACTAAGAATCTCCATATAACCTCTAGATTAATGGCATTCATCAAGACAAGATTGCAAGTCATAACAGATTCTCTGACTCGGTGGAATTTAGTGAACATGGTAGAAACATCGGCAAGTACACATGTATGCGATCTTGTGAAACTCACCACAAAGCATTTCATGGCATGTGAATGTAACCAACAGCAAGAAGGCATATTTGTGCAACTACTCATGGCAAGATCATAGTCATAGGATGCATAGAACACTATCTATTCACATCGCAAAACTGAACTTACTGATAACAGGCTGACAGAAACATTATTTAGCAACTTTAGAGCATGGTAACGACAAGATACAACAGTCCATAATTGCGAACAAGGACATGGATAGATAGAGCATAACAATATCTACAAAACACCTTACTGAGCATCTCCAGATTATGCATGGATTCACTTGTAGCATCAAGCTAACATGGCAACATAATGTAGCAGACTCAGACTTAGCAGAAATCAGTCATTGAAATCAGCAACAACAAGTACCCTACTTTGCATGCTTGTGTTAGTCACCACAGGGCACATACAAATACATCGATTGTACCACTATAAAGATGACAAGAATATGCTCCTAAAACATGTTGACATGATGCTCAAAAGATGGACACACAAAATGCTATCAAAAAGACAAAACAACAAGTTATGGCAACTTTCAGCAGATAACATCATTTAGCACTCTTGCAACAATGATTAAGGCATAAATATTAACAGTAACATGCATGCAAACTATGCTATGATGTAGAGCATTCACAAATGAACAATTTGATATAACATACATGCCAAACGGAGCAATATGCACAACGTTATGACATGGCAAACATGCATACATTATGATGATATTTGCAGACTTGGCCAAAATTTGACCTCGCAGAAAACCGGACGGAGATGTTCGAGGACGAGGGGATTCGGGATGGGGGCGCGTTTCAATGGCTGAGCTAGTGGATCTGGTTCACCTCCAGATCTGATGACGGAGTTGACTCCGGCGAGCTCCGGCAAGGTGCTCCGGCGAGGACGAGGCTGGTGGAGGCACGGGAGGTGGCCGGGGAGGTCGGGGACGACCTGATCCAGTCCGCCCGATAGGATCCACGGCGAGGGCGGCGGCGCAGTGGCGATGGCCGGTGCGGGGAGGCGGCGGCTGCATGTGGCGGCGGCATGCGAGCGGGGCGACGGCGTGGTTGGCGGGCGGCGAGGCGCCGACGGCGGCGCGCGAGCGGGGTGGCGGCGAGGCAGACCAGGGAGGTGCGGGGGCGCTCGGGCCCTACGGCAGTGGCGGCAGGCCGAGCGGGACAACCTCGGGCTCCGTGGGCCGCGCGGTGGCAGGGCAGGCGCGGAACACGGGGCGGCACGGGGTTGGCTCGGGCGCGGCGGAGCAGACGTGTCCGACCGTCGGTGGACATGTCCGGCGGTGCGAGGAGGAAGAGGCTAGGGTTTTAGTCCAAAATTTGAGGGGAGGGTGCCTATTTATAGGTAGAGGGAGCTAGGAGATGCCTATTGAGGTGTGGTATTCACCCACACGATCGTGATCCAATGGCGAAGAGCATGGAGGGGGTTTAGATGGGCTAGTGGGCTATTGTGGAGGGGTGCTGGGCTGCAAAGAGAAGGAGGGCTTCGGTTAACGCGGTTAACTGTTGGGGCATCAAATGACCTCCAAATGGAACGAAATTTGACAAGCGGCCTACCGGTGATATACCAAGGCCACTTGACAAATCTCGGCCCATTCCATGTACGTTTTTCTGTGGCTCACAAAGCAAGATCTGAGAGGTGCAACAGGTGCATGTGAGAGTGTCGGATTCCGAAACGGACAACGGAGAAAGTGACCGGATGCAAGTTTTGGAAAAGATGCATATGAAATGCACATGATGACATGGAAAAATGCAACATGCAAGCAAATGACATGGCAATGATGGCGAATAACTGCAAGACATCTGGCGCATCAGTCTCAGGGCGTTACAGGTAGGGCCCTGGCTGCTGCCACCAGCCGTCGCCTTTTTTGTCTCGGGGCGATCTTTGGAGAGTAGATGCTTCTTGCTCACGGGGGTAGCCCCTATAGGGTTGGCAACACCCTCGCCATCAGAGTTCTCGGCTACGGCGGCCCGGTAAGCATGCTCAAGGGTGAAAACCGCATCTTTCTCATCGCTGGCGATGGTTATGACGCCGCTATAGCCAAGCATCTTGAGGACGTTGTAGCCGTGGTGGGTCGCCGTGATGACTTTAGTGAGCACCGAATATACCAGGATGGCGTTGTATGGGAGGCCGATGTGCGCCATGTCGAAGTCGATAAGCTCGGTGTTGTAGTTGTCGCGGGTGCCGAAGGTGATAGGGAGGCACACTTGCCCCAGGGCCATGGTAGACCCATCCGTCACCCCGGAGAACGGCCTGGTCGTCATCAGTTGGTCGTAGGGCACTTGGAGCGTCTTGAAGGCCCCGATGGAGAACATGTTGAGGCCAGCACCCCCGTCGATGAGGGTCTTGGTGGCAGCAACGTTGCTGATGGTGGGGGTGCATAACATGGGTAGCGCGCCGGCAGCGACCATGCACTTGAGGTGGTCCTTGAAGTCGAAGGTGTTGGTGTACTGCGACTACTTGAGGGGCTACGCGTCCTCGGGCCTCAAGAGAGCAGCATTCACCTCCCAAGAGAACTACTTGAAGAGGCGATTAGACACAGGGGCCTGGCTCCCCCGTGGATGTAGGCCATTACGCGAGGCTCTTGGTAGCCCCCAGCCCCCTCGTCATGTTGATTGGTGTTGTTCCTCCTGGGTGGCGGCGGTAGTGGTGGAAGGGGGACGTTAGCCTGAGGATGCGCCTCGCAAGGCTGATCACGCCAGGCGTCCTCACGAGGCTCGTCGCGCAGGGCCTCCTTATGAGGCTAGTCGCTCCAGCCCTGGTGGGGGTTGCTGTTGCGTTTGTTCCTTTGGCCACCGCCACAGCCACCTCTTTGACCAGCGCCACGGTCGTTGCGGTCCCTTCAATGGCCCAAGCGCTTGTCGTGAAGTGACTTGAGTTCTTGGTAGTCCTTGGTGTTTGTGGGTGCGCATGGTGTGGTAGACATAGAATGGGCGGTTGTCCTTCTCGGGTTCATCGCGATCGCGGACACGCTTTTCCTCACGCTTCGCTGCTAGCACATTGGGGCCCTTGTGCTTTGCCTCCTTTCCCTTGGTCTTGTTGTCATCGAGCGTGGCGTGGGAGTCATTGTGGATGACGAGACGGCCTTCTTCCACCATGGCTCACTTGTCGGCGAGGGTGAATAGCTCTAGCACCAAGCTCAAATCGTCATTGATGGCGAGCTTCTCGTACATCTTGATGTCTCTGATGTTCTTGGAGAATGCCAAGATGATGGCATCATCTGAAGCACGTGGGATCTTCTGGCGCACCGGACTGAAGCGTTGGATGTATTTGTGGAGGGTCTCGCCAGGGCGCTGCCGCACGCACCTCAAATCCTTGACGATGAGGGGGCGATCGTGCGTGCCCTTGAAGTTAGCGATGAACTTCTCACAGAGCTCGCTCCATGAATAGATCGATTCCTCGAGAAGTTTCATGAGCCAGGAGTGCATGTCATCCTTGAGGGCCTTGGGGAACCAGTTCGCCATGACCTTGTAGTCGTTGTTCGCTACCTCGATGCTCAATGCGTATAGCTGAAGGAACTCTATAGGGTCAAGGATGTCGTTGTAGCGAGGCGGCAGCTCTGGCTTGAACTTGACAGGCCAGACCACCCGACACAGCTCGTTGGTGAAGGCCTGGCAGCCTACGCTGCTCGAGGGAACACCACGCGTGAGGGCCGCGCGGTTCTGGCGCCCATCCGCCGCGACCTCTTGGAAGATTCAGTCTTGGCGCTGACATTGTTGCTCGAGGAGCACGCGCGTGTCTGGTGGTATGGGCGGTCCACGAGGCAGCTTGCATGGATGCATGTCACGCGAGGATTCAGCGAGGTCCCTGTGCAAGGGAGGAGGCGGAGGTGTACCGTGTGCCAAGTCCCCAACGCAATACGGCGGAGGGCACAATGAGTGAGAGGGCGGCGGGGCATCTGCGGTGGTGTTGACGAGCTCGGTGATGCAGCCAAGCCAGGCGTCATAGCCGGTGTCAACCGGACGGTAGTGGAGCAGCTCGCGTGCCATGAGTTGCGTGGCCGGCGCATTCGGCGGCCCGTGGCGGGTGAGGGAGGAAGAGGCCACCCTGTACTTCCGCTGCCAGGGCCGCGGTGTGCTCCTTAGTGCAGAGGGAGTGTTCCATGTTTCCATTACTGTTATAACTCCGCGTGGTCCGGGCATCTTTGAGTTTGAGATAGGCATAGTGCGGGACTGCATTGAAGCAAGTGAAGGCGGTTCGTCCGAGCAGTGCATGGTAGCCACTGCGGAAGGGGACGATATCGAAGATCAAGTCTTCGCAGCAGAAGTTGTCTGGCGAACCGAAGACCACTTCCAATGTGAAATAGCCAGTGCAGCGGGCCTCTACGCCGGGTATCACTCCTTTAAAGGTAGTTTTAGTGGGCTTGATTCTTGACGGATCAATACCCATCTTGCGGACTGTGTCCTGATAGAGCAGGTTAAGGCTGCTGCTGCCGGCCATGTGGGCTCGGGTAAGGTGGAATCCATTGATGATTGGATCGAGGACTAATGCGGCCGAACCTCCATGATGGATACTGGTCGGATGGTCCCTGTGATCGAAGGTGATCAGACAGGCCGACCATGGGTTGAATTTTGGGGCGACTGGCTCTATTGCATAGACGTCTCGTAGCGCGCGCTTGCACTCCCTCTTGGGGATATGGGTGACATATATCATATTCACCGTTTTGAATTCGGGGGGAAATTTCTTCTGTCCCCCTGTTTTCGGTGCGCGAGGTTCCTCGTCGTCATCCTCACTGGGTGACCCTTTCTCCTTATGTTCGGAATTTAACTTGTCGGTCTGTTTGAAGACACAACAACTTCTGTTGGTGTGGTTGGCAGGCTTATTAGGAGTGTCGTGGATCTGGCAGGGTCGATCATGTATTCGGTCCAGGCTTGATGAACCGTCTTTGTTTAATTTGAATGGCCTCTTCCATTGACCGGATTTGGAGCCACTGAATCTGGCGTTGACTGCCATATTCTCTGTATCATCATTGTTTCTCCGACGCTTATGTTTGTTGCGTCGGGGCCTTCTGTTGCCGTTTCTGGCTTCGGAAGTGCCGGGGTCACTGGTACTGTTACCGCTACGGGCTAGCCAGCTATCCTCGCCCGCGCAGAAGCGGGTTATTAGTGCTATAAGTTCAGCCATGGACTTCAGCTTTTCTTGGCCGAGGTGTCGGGCGAGCCATTCGTGGCGGGTGTTATGTTTGAAGGCCGTTAGGGCGTCGGAGTCCGGAGAGTCAACAATCTGGTTCTTTTTAATTAGGAACCTAGTCTAGAATTTCCTGGTCGACTCTCCAGGCTGTTGGACTATATGACTGAGGTCATCGGCATCGTGAGGCCGGATATAAGTGCCTTGGAAGTTAGCTCTAAAGGCATCTTCCAAGTCTTCCCAGCTTCCAATAGAGTTTTCTGGGAGGCTATTTAACAAGTGCCTAGCTGTCCCCTTAAGTTTTAGGGGAAGGTATTTGATGGCGTGTAGATCATCACCATGAGCCATGTGAATGTGCAGAAGAAAGTCTTCAATCCATACTATGGGATATGTTGTGCCATCGTTTAATTCAATATTCACGGGTTTAAACCCTTCTGGGAACTGGTGCTCCATTACCTCATCGATGAAGCATAGGGGGTGTGCGGCGCCTCTGTATCGGGTCATGTCACGACGTAGTTCGGATGGAGTCCGTATGCGGCTTTCAGCCCGGGGTTAGTTATGTGTATCGCACCAGGCTTGATAGCCCTCCTCTTGCACCGGAGCACGCCATGCAATCCTTAGATTGACCTGGTCTGGCCTACTCGATTTTCTAGGTCCTGTCGTAGGTCGTATGTGTATCCCCGAGCTATTGTTTCTCTGCTTTTATTGCGAGGTGGCGCAGGTTGGTGTTCATCTTGAGTTGTCGTTCTGTCCCGGCCACGTGGTGGTCGATCGGGTCAGTCAGCCGCATTACGCATGGGTGGTATGGGCTCCAACGCCTCATCATCGAATTGGGGTTAGTAGCTTACGCTTCGGGTAACTCTTTTTTGGGCGCTCGAGGCCGTATTCTTTGGCTTCCAGGACATTAGTCCATCTATTGTTGAGTAGGTCTTGGTCATCTTGAAGCTTCCGTTGTTTCTTTTTTAGGCTTCTAGCCGTGGCTATTAGCCGGCGCTTGAAGCGCTCTTGTTCGAGGGGTTCCTTTGGCACGATAAAATCTTCCGTGGAGGCTTACGTCGTCCTTGGAGAGTGGAAGATAGTTGCTGTCTTCCGAGTCATTGTTCCCTATTTGTTCGTCAGGGTCAACTTGCCCGTCCTCCCGATCATCCTGTTCGGATGTTGGTTCGATGCGGTCTTCTTGGTCTTCGGCGTTCTCTGGAGTATCGCTGTCTCCGGTGCCGGTATTGTGATTTAGAGCGGCGGCGCTGACGTCGATGCTTTGGTTGTATCTCAGGAGGTTCGTCCTCGATTGGATTTTTCTCATCACCGTCGCATTCTTTAGGTGTTTCCACCATATATATGTCGTACGAGGAAGTGGCCGTCTAGCGTCCGGTGAATGACGGGTTTTGGGTCTGTTCCTCTCCGGCATCATCGTCCATACCGTCGATGTCTTAGGAGGCATAGTCAAGCATGTTGGTTAGATCTTCTACAGTGGCTATAAAGTGGGAGGTGGGTGGGAAGTAAAATTGCCTATTTTCAGCCCCTAGTCCGGGCTGGGCACAATTTAGGAGCGGTTCCTTTGTGATGACGTGGGATTGCATTAAGTCCGAGGTCTCGTTTAAGAGCGAGGTTTGGACGGGGTCGACAGTTCCCAGGGCCTCCAGGGTTCGGTATTAGTGTTCGGAGGAGAGTCCGGCTTTGTAATGATTAACGGAGGCGCTATTCTCTCTGGTTTTCTGGTGTTGAGCTCTAAGGCCGCAGAGAGTCCGACAGGCTCTATACTCCCGTCTTTGTACTTGATGACGCGCTCCGGATCTAAGGCCAGAGCGGTGGTTGGGGCCACGAACCCTTGGAAGATCAAGTCTCCTCGGGTATCAGCGACATAGTTTAGATTTCCAAAACTGATCTAGTGACCAGGGGCGTAGCTGTCGATCTTCTCTAGGTGACCAACCGAGTTGGCATGCAGTGTGAAGCTACCGAATACAAAGATCTGGCTGGGAGAAAAAATCTCCTTCGCTGCAACATTGTTGTAGATGATTGATGGAGCCATCGAGCCTTTCGACGATGGCACAGTGGAACTCTCAATGAAAGCACCAATGTCGGTATCAAAACCGGCAGATCTCGAGTAGGGGGTCCCGAACTATGCCTCTAAGGATCGAAGGTAACACGAGGTGCTACCTCTTGAGCATGCGCTGGTTTTCCCTTGAAGAGGAAAGGGTGATGCAGCAAAGTAGCGTAAGTATTTCCCTCAGTTTTTGAGAACCAAGGTATCAATCCAGTAGGATTACACGCAAGTGTCCTAGTACCTGCACAAACAATCAAGAACCTTGCAACCAACGTGATAAAGGGGTTGTCAATCCCTTCACGACCACTGGCAAAAGTGAGATCTGATAAAGATAATAAGATAAACATTTTTTGGTATTTTTGTTGTATAGATTGAAAAGTAAAGATTGCAAATAAAATAAATAGTAAACTAGAATTGTAGATCGGAAACTTATATGATATAAAATAGACCCGGGGGGCATAGGTTTCGCTAGTGGCTTCTCTCATGATAGCACGTATTACGGTGGGTGAACAAATTACTGCCGAGCAATTGATAGCAAAGCGCATAGTTATGAAAATATCTACGCATGATCATGAACATAGGCATCATGTCCGTGTCAAGTAGATCGAAACGATTCTGCATCTACTACTATTACTCCACACATCGACCGCTATCCAGCATGCATCTAGAGTATTAAGTTCATAAGAATAAAGTAACGCATTAGGAAAGATGACATCATGTAGAGGGATAAACACAAGCAATATGATATAAACCCCATCTTTTTATCCTCGATGGCAACAATACGATACGTGCCTTGCTGACCCTACTGTCAATGGGAAAGGACATCGCCAGATAGATCCCAAAGCTAAGCACTTCTCCCATTGCAAGAAAGATCAATCTACTAGGCCAAACTAAACCGATAATTCGAAGAGACTTGCAAAGATATCAAATCATGCATATAAGAATTCAGAGAAAACCAAATATTGTTCATGGATAAACTTGATCATAAATCCACAATTCATCGGATCTCCGCAAACACACTTCAAAAGAATATTACATCGAATAGATCTCCAAGAACATCGAGGAGAACTTTTTATTGAGAACCAAAGAGAGAGAAGAATCCATCTAGCTAATAAATATGGACCCAAAGGTCTGTGGTAAACTACTCACACATCATCGGAGAGGCTATGGTGTTGATGTAGAAGCCCTCCATGATCGATTCCCCCTCTAGAAGATCGCTGGAAAAGGTCCCAGATAGGATCTCAGGGGTGCAGAAGGTTGCGGCGGTGGAAAAGTGGTTTCGTGGCTCCCCTGGATGATTTTAGGGTATAAGAATATATATATATATAGGCAAAAGAAGTACATCGGTGGAGCTACGAGGGGCCCATGAGGGTGGGGGCGCGCCTACCCCCCTGGGCGTGCCCTCCTAACTCGTGGCAGGCTCATTGCGTCTCTGACTTCCACTCCAAGTCTCCTGGATTGCGTTTGTTCCAAGAAAGATCCTCGTGAAGGTTTCGTTTCGTTTGGATTTTGTTTGATATTTCTTTTCTACGGAACACTGAAATAGGCAAAAAAACTGGCACTGGGCCTCCGGTTAATAGGTTAGTCCCAAAAATAATATAAAAGTGCATATTAAAGCCCATTAAACATCCAAAACAGATAATATAATAGCATGGAACAATCAAAAATTATAGATACGTTGGAGATGTATCAGCATCCCCAAGCTTAATTCCTACTCATCCTCGAGTAGGTAAATGATAAAAACAGAATTTTTGATGTGGAATGCTTCCTAACATATTTTTCAATGTAATTTTCTTTATTGTGGCATGAATATTCAGATCCGAAACATTCAAGACAAAAGTTTAATATTGACATAAAAATAATAATACTTTAAGCATACCAACCAAGCAATTATGTCTTCTCAAAATAACATAGCCAAAGAAAGCTCATCCCTACAAAATCATATACTTTGGCCATGCTTCATTTTCGTCACACAAAATGCTCCCATCATGCACAACCCCGATGACAAGCCAAGCAATTGTTTCATACTTTAGTATTCTCAACCTTTTTCAACTTTCACGCAATACATGAGCGCGAGCCATGGACAGAGCACTATAGGTGGAACAAAATATGATGATGGAGGTTGTGTGGAGAAGACAAAAAAAGGAGAAAGTCTCACATTGATGCGGCTAATCAACGGGCTATGGAGATACCCATCAATTGATGTCAATGCGAGGAGTAGGGATTGCCATGCAATGGATACACTAGAGCTATAAATGTATGAAAGCTCAACAAAATAAACTAAGTGGGTGTACATCCAACTTGCTTGCTCACTAATACCTAGGGCATTTTGAGGAAGCCCATTTTTGGAATATACAAGCCAAGTTCTATAATGAACATTCCCACTATTATATGAAAGTGACAAAATAAGAGACTCTCTATCATGAAGATCATGGTTCTACTTTGAAGCACAAGTGTGGAAAAAGGATAGTAACATTGCCCCTTCTCTCTTTTTCTCTCATTTTTTTGGGCCTTCTCTTTTTTTGTCCTTTCTCTCTCTATTTTTTATTTCCTCACATGGGACAATGCTCTAATAATGATGATCATCATACTTCTATTTATTTACAACTCAAAAATTACAACTTGATCCTAGAACAAAATATGACTCTATATGAATGCCTCTGGCAGTGTACCGGGATGTGCAATGATTCAAGAGTGACATGTATAAAAAATTATGAGTGGAGGCTTTGCCAAAAATACGATGTCAAATACATGATCATGCAAGGCAATATGACAATGATGAAGTGTGTCATAATAAATGGAATGGTGGAAAGTTGCATGACAATATATATCGGAATGGCTATGGAAATGTCATAATAGGTAGGTATGGTGGCTGTTTTGAGGAAGATATAAGGAGGCTTATGTGTGATTGAGCGTATCATATCACGGGGTTTGGATGCACCGGCGAAGTTTGCACCAAATCTCAAGGTGAGAAAGGGCAATGCACGGTACCGAAGATGCTAGCAATGATGGAAGGGTGAGAGTGCGTACGATCCATGGACTCAACATTAGTCATTAAGAACTCTCTTACTTATTGCAAAAATCCACAAGTCATCAAAACCAAGCACCACGCGCATGCTCCTAGGGGGATAGATTGGTAGGAAAATACCATCGCTCGTCCTCGACTACCACTCATTAGGAGGACAATCAAAGAAACACCTCATGTTTCAAATTTGTTACACAATGGTTTCCATAGGTGCATGCTATGGGACATGCGAACCTCAACAAAAGTATTTCTCAAATTCACAAATACTCAACTAGCATGACTCTAATATCACCATCTTCATATCTCAAAACAATCATCAAGTATCAAACTTCTCATAGTATTCAATGCACTCTATATGAAAGTTTTTATTATACCCATCTTGGATGCCTATCATATTATGACTAATTTCATAACCAAAACAAATTACCATGCTGTTATAATAGACTCTCAAAATAATATAAGTGAATCATGAGAGATCAATAATTTCTATAAAATAAAAACCACCACCGTGCTCTAAAAAGATATAAGTGAAGGACTAGAGCAAAATTATCTAGCTCAAAAGATATAAGTGAAGCACATAGAGTATTCTAATAAATTCCGATTCATGTGTGTCTCTCCCAAAAGGTGTGTACACCAAGGATGATTGTGGTAAACTAAAAATCAAAGACTCAAATCGTACAAGACACTCCAAGAAAAACACACATCATGTGGTGAATAAAAATATAGCCTCAAGTAAAGTTACCGATAGACGAAGACGAAAGAGGGGATGCCTTCCGGGGCATTCCCAAGCTTAGGCTTTTGGTTGTCCTTGAATTTTACATTGGGGTGCCTTGGTCATACCCAAGCATAGGCTCTTGCCACTCCTTAGTCCAAAATCCATCAAATCTTTGCCCAAAAACTTGAAAATTTTAAAACACAAAACTCAACAGAAAATCTCATGAGCTCCGTTAGTATAAGAAAACAAACAACCACTTTAAGCTAATGTAATGAAATCATTCTTTATTTATATTGTTGTTAAACCTATTGTATTCCAACTTCTCTATGGTTCATACCCCCCGATACTATCCATAGATTCATCAAAATAAGCAAACAACACACGAAAAACAGAATCTGTCAAAAACAGAATAGTCTGTAGCAATCTGGAGGTTTTGAATACTTCTGTAACGCCAAAAATTCTAAAAAATTTGGAAGACCTAAATAATTTATATATTGATCTATTTCAGTTGGAATTGGTATTTTATCACTCTCTGGTAAAAAACGAAAATTATTTTCGTGGGCGCATACTTTCTGTTTTTTTCAGCATGATCAAACAACAATCACCCAAGAAGATCCTAAAGGCTTTACTTGGCACAAACACTAATTAAAACATTAAAAACACAATCATAACAGAGGATAGATGATTTATTTATTACTAAACAGGAACAAAAAGTAAAGAACACAAATAAAATACAAATAAAATTGGGTTGCCTCCCAACAAGCGCTATCGTTTAACGCCCCTAGCTAGGCATAAAAGCAAGAATAGACCTAGGTATTGCCATCTTTGGTATTTATCTTTTTAATAGGGTTATGCTCGGATCCGGGAGGTTCATTACGTTTCCCTTCATACTCAGAGATATTTAGATATAGAGCATACAACCGCTTATTGCAAAGAGTGATCAACATATTCATGCGGTGAAGGTTCCCACTAACATTTTTAAGAGGTTCAATAGATTTTTGCAATATTTTAGTTACTTCGCATATTTTCTCAAGAACTTGGGTTCCTTCTTGAGTATGATGGAGTCCCTTTTGTGGGGGTAGTACTCCTGCTATTCCATCTATAATCTCATACGCAATACGGGGATCAATATCAATAAAACTCCCTTTAGCGTTAAAATCCAAGAGTTGTCTATGGGACATGGTTAGCCCAACATAAAAATTGCGAAGTAAAATCTTGAAATCTCCCTCAATAGTGCAATTACGATAGGACTTCATCATAATATACCAAGCATCGTTTAAGTTTTCTCCTTGTCTTTGTTTGAAGTGAAGAACCTCAAAATCAGGATACAAATGAAGAGATGAAGGGCTCGCCATGAAGACGAAACAAACGATCTAACAAACAGACACACAAGAGGCAAGCGAAAAGAGGCGAATGGCAAAGGTGAAGTGGGGGAGAGGAAAATGAGAGGAAAATGGCAAATAATGAAATGCAAGGGATAAGAGTTTGTGATGGGTACTTGGTATGTCTTGACTCGAGCGTAGATCTCCCCAGCAACGGCGCCAGAAATCCTTCTTGGTACCTCATGAGCATGCGTTGGTTTTCCCTTGAAGAGGAAAGGGTGATGCAGGAAAGTAGCGTAAGTATTTCCATCAATTTTTGAGAACCAAGGTATCAATCCAGTAGGAGATTACATGCAAGTCGCCTAGTACCTGCACAAACAATCAAGAACCTTGCAACCAACGTGATAAAAGGGCTATCAATCCCTTCACGGCCAGTTGCAAAAGTGAGATCTGATAAAGATAATAAGATAACTTTTTTGGTATTTTAGTTGTATAGATTGAAAAGTAAATAATGCAAAATAAAATTAATAGTAAACTAGAATTGTAGATCGGAAACTTATATGATATAAAATAGAACCGGGGGCCATAGGTTTCACTAGTGGGTTCTCTCATGATAGCATGTATTACGTGGGTGAACAAATTACTGACGAGCAATTGATAGAAAAGCACATACTTATGAGAATATCTAGGCATGATCATGAACATAGGCATCACATACTTGTTAAGTAGACCAAAACGATTCTGCATCTACTACTATTACTCCACACATCGACCGCTATCCAGCATGCATCTAGAGTATTAAGTTCATAAGAACAGAGTAACGCATTAGGCAAGATGACATGATGTAGAGGGATAAACTCAAGCAACATGATATAAACCCCATCTTTTTATCCTCGGTGGCAATAATACAATACGTCCTTGCTGCCCCTACTGTCACTAGGAAAGGGCACCGCAAGATTGAACCCAAAGCAAAGCACTTGTCCCATTGCAAGAAAGATCAATCTAGTAGGCCAAGCTAATCCGATAATTCGAACAGTCTTGCAAATATATCAAATCATGCATATAAGAATTCAGAGAAGAACCAAATATTGTTCATAGATAAACTGATCATAAATCCACAATTCATCGGATCTCGGCAAACACACTTCAAAACAATATTACATCGAATAGACCTCCAAGAACATCAAGGAGAACTTTGTATTGAGAAGCAAAGAGAGAGAAGAAGCCATCTAGCTAATAACTATGGACCCGAAGGTCTATGGTAAACTACTCACACATCACCGGAGAGGCTATGGTGTTGATGTAGACACCCTCCGTGATCGATTCCCCTTCGGCAGATCGTCGGAAAAGGACCCAGAGGGGATCTCATGGGTACAGAAGGTTGCGGCGGTGGAAAAGTGGTTTCGTGGCTCCCCTGGATGTTTTTAGGGTATAAGAGTATATATAGGTGAAAGAAATACGTCGGTGGAGCTACGAGGGGCCCATGAGGGTGGGGGCGTGCCTACCCCCCTGGGCGCGCCCTCCTGCCTCGTGGCTGCCTCGTTGCATCTTTGACTTCCACTCCAAGTCTCCTGGATTGTGTTTGTTCAAAGAAAGAACCTCGCGAGGGTTTCGTTCCATTTGATATTCCTTTTTTGCGATACACTGAAATAGGAAAAAAACAGAAACTGGCACTGGGCCTCCGGTTAATAGGTTAGTCCCAAAAATAATATAAAAGTGCATATTAAAGCCCATTAAACATCCAAAATAGATAATATAATAGCATGGAACAATAAGAAATTATAGATACGTTGGAGACGTATCAGGAGGCAGGGGACACAGTGTTTACCCAAGTCCGGGCCCTCTGATGGAGGTAATACCCTACTTCCTGCTTGATTCACTTTGATGAGTATCGTAATGGCTAAACCCTAGATGTCTAGCCTATATGATTATGATTGCCTCTACAGACTAAACCCTCCGGTTTATATAGACACTGGAGGGGTCTAGGGTTGTACAGAGTCGGTTTACAGAGAAATGAATCCTCATATCAGCATGCTAAGCTTGCCTTCCACGCCAAGGAGAGTCCCATCCGGACACAGGGAAAGTCTTCCGTCTTGTATCTCCACGGCCCGTTAGTCCGGCCCATATCCCATAGCCCGGACACCCGAGGACCCCATAATCCTAGACTCCCTTAGCAGGTGCTGCAACGTGGACCGCTATGCCGTCCGGTGGCAGATGGCAAATATGCAAAGGTCTTTGCCATCTGCCAGCAGACGGCAAAGCACGCCATTAACCAACTAACGGCCTGTAGCTGGCATGACTGCTGTCCATGTCCTTTGCTGTCTGTTGTTGGACGGCAAAGACCATTCCATCTTTGTTGTCCGCCAGCAGACGGCAAAGATGCCTTTGCCGTAGCTCGTTCTGCCGGACCTATTGCCGTCTGCTAGGCATGCCTTTGCCATACTCCATGGAAGACGGCAAAATTCCTGATTCCTATAGTGATGGAGGAATCCTACTGCTCGCGGGCGGCAGGGTCAGTGGCAGCGGCAGTCGCGGCTCCTGCTGGGTGGCCCGCTTGTGTCGTTTGGGTGATGCGAGCCGCCCAGCGCTCGGCACGCACACGGCGAGCGTCAGCCATGGAGTTGGTGAAGTGGAAGTTTGAATGGAGTGGAAGAATGGTGGCGCACCCCTACCTGGTGCGCCAAATGTCAGAATCGGGGCTCTGGGGACCCTGAGGTTCGAACACTAGGGCGCGCTTGTTCTTCTCACCCTACGCAACCCTACAACGATCCACGGTGAGAGCGAGTAAGCGAGGGCGGTTGGAGACACGACAATTTATCCAGGTTTGGGCCACCTTGTGGTTTAAGACCCTAATCCTACTTGGTGGTTGGATTGCTCTCGTGAGGGAGAAGAATGGGAGTACAAGGGGTGTCGGGAGTCAATCCTTGCTATAGCGCCACCCTGCCCTCTTTTATACTTGCCTTGGTCCTCTTCCCCCGAAAACATTGGCGGGAAGAGCTACCACACAATGGCAATTTGATGGGGGGCAGGGGGTAGGGGCCTAGTCTATCCTCACATAGGATGGTCTTCGTCCGCAAAGCCACTGTCCATGATGCGCCTGTGGGCTCGAGAATGACCTCCGTCCTGGCGCACCCATCATCTTGGTCTTCTAGCACCGATCAGGCAACCTTTGCGGATTGCTTTCTGAACCGGTGGCGGGCGTTGCTCCCTTAGTACCAAAGAGGAAATCCTTCACATCTGCATATGCTGGTACGGCCTCTGACGCCATTCATCGCCACGCGCGTCAACCACATGGAGGCACGGGGCACACAACCAACTGGACGACCCTTGACTTGCTTGCCTCCACGATGGCCTCGGGAGACCTCCTCGCGAGGGGGCCTCACGAGGCTCTTGGTGGCGCCTCTAGTCCACCGAGGGTACTTGCTGGCGTTGGCCTCATGAGGCAAGGGCCTCATGGGAAGGCTTGCTCGGGAAGATAGGTGGTGGGCCATCCGTTGGCCCAAGATATGCACTATGCACTAGGCCGCAGGCAGACGGGCCTAGGTACCCCTAGTCCCATGGGCCCGACAGGCGCCGCCCAGGGGCACCTCGGGCAGCGGACACCATGTAGACCTGGCGGCAGCCCAGCGTGCGACACGCTCCTGACGAGCGACGACTTCGTCCATGTTGGCGTTGACGTCGAGGTCGATGGTGCAAAAACGGCAAGTCCGCCTATCTGGCGCGCTAAATGTCAGAGTCTAGGATTTGTGTCCATGAAACTTCTCCAAGAACTAGGGTTCGAATTCTGGCTGGCTTTTCTTGGTGACCTAAGACATGAAAATGTCTACGGCAGGACCGCGACAGGCACGCTAGCTCTCACCAGACACGAAGGGGACGCACGAGCTACCCAGGTTCGGTCCACCGTGACGGTGTAATACCCTACTCCTACCCGTGTTGGATTGCTCTGTAATGGAGAGCTTATGGCTTGAGGTACATGAGAGGTGGGGAGAATGGCTCGATCCCCTTACATGGAGGCGGCGCTGCCGCTTTTGTAGTGCCTTGGTCCTCTTCCCCGAAAATATGTGCAGGAAAGGGTTGCCACATGAATGCAATTCAAAGGGGGACATGCGCCTATGCTTATCCCGACTAAAGGCGGTCTCTGACTGGCAAAGTACTCTTCATGACGCGCTGGTGTGCTTGGCGACCTCTGCCCTGGCATGCCGATCTGTCCTGATCTTCTTTCACCAAAGAGGAAATGCTTTGGGACTTTCTTTGGGGGAGACAGACACTGCTGCTCCCTTATCACCAGAATGGAAACTGAACTTGGTCATGCCCAATCGTCCCTATCCTGACAGCGGGACTTCATCCATGTGATGCGCGTGGAGCCTCACAGCCGGCACCATACGACCTGCGTCATGAGGAGGACTCGCGAGGGGAGCCTTGTGAGGCAAATTTGTGCTCGGCGGCCTCGGCAAAGCTCTACCTGGTATCAAGGGGCCTCGCGAGGCTCGCCCCTCATGAGGCAACTCCTTCTAGAGCACCAGGGCGATGCCACCTACCATGCTCTGGCCCAAGCACATTGTCCTGTGGGCCGGAGGCAGACGGGTCGTGGCACCCTGGTTCCCTGGGCCGACAACTACCATCGCCTTGAGTTTCCTCAAGTCCCTCTCCGAGACATGTACCACTATTTCCACTATGACCAGTGAAAGTCTACTTCCCTCGGAGAACTCAATCCACCCCGAATGAACTCTTCAAAGGTATAACGACAAGACGACGACCCATGGACAAATAGAGGTGTGATGCATGAGATGAACCGTTTGTTGCACCGTGTCTGATTTTTCGTGCATATTCTTCGAACCGTGCCACCGAAATGTGGGAACCTGGTAACCAGGATCACCCCACCATCTTTTGCATGACACGCTCACACCCACGCCTGAACCTTTGCACTGACATCAATTAGTTGCCGGATCACCGGAATGTTGTCGTGGCATCATTTCCGTTTTCATCGCCGTGGCACCCATTTCTTTCCGCCATGGTGAAAAACGCTCCATCTTATGCCAACATTTTCATAAAATGGCACATAACTTCAATATGTCATCCTCATGCATGTTAACAACATTCAACTTGTTGTTCGAATTAAAATTTGCATAAATGACATGCCAAAATGGTTTATTTCATAACTAAATAACCATCGCTCTGATTTAAATGAACTTTATATGTAAGTTGTCTAGAAAAACATGTTGAATAACATGGTTCACTTACTTTGCATGTTTAACAAAAGCAAAATATAGTTTAGGACAGAATAATACCAAATTCGAAAATTGCATATGGGGACTCTCAGGAATTATTATTTTTTGTTCCCGGCCTCATATAAACTTGCGCAAATAGTTAGTTCACTTATGCTTCACCTCTTCCCATGTTTCACAATATTTAATATTGTTGGATACAAAAACGATAGTGAACTAAGTCATTCTTGTGAAGTTTCATCAATATGCAACGAGTTGCATATTGGTCTTCACTTTAAGTGTACTATTTGATTGTTGCACTTTGCCATGACATGCCTCATTAAACCGGACATGCATCATACTCGATTGTGCATCATGACATGATTATGCTTATTTGTTTACCATGTTGTTTGCTTCTTTCCGGTTGTGCTTCTTCTCGATAGTTCCTGGTAAGTTGCGAGTGAGGATTCGTTCGACTACACCCATTCGTCTTCTTCACTGATTTTATCTTCTTCCAAGCAGGATTTCAGACAAGATGACCATTACCTTGGATATCACTACTATATTTGCTTGCTAGTTGTCTCGATGCTATCACTATGTCACGCTACCTACCACTTGTTTTTCAAGCCTCTCAATATATCATGATGATCCTCTAACCCCCAGCTTCCTACCAAACTTTTGTTTGGCTATGTTACCGCTTTCCTCAGCCCCTCTTATAGCCTTGCTAGTTGCAGGTGCATTTTTAGATTGTTCCATGTTGGGACATGGATATCTTGGGATATCACAATATCTCTTATTTAATTAATGCATCTATATACTTGGTCGTGTGTGGAAAGCTCGGCCTTTTGCCTGGTGTTTTGTTCCACTCATGCCACCCTACTTTCTGTCATACCGGTGTTATGCTCCTTGATTAGCGTTCCAAACACGATTGGGGTTTATGGGACCCCCTTAACAATTCGCTTCGAATAAAACTCTTCCAGCAAGACCCAACTTTGGTTTCAAAATTTGCCATCATAATAATCCTGATACTTAATTAATGCATAGGGAGTCATGAACCTGCAGATTCTTAATTCAACATAATACAGCTGGGCCAGTGCCGATGGTGTTGGTCTGAAACCGTCAAACTGTGGGCCACCGTAGGGAAATGCGAGGATTGGTTTTGCTCATAGGCTAATCTATCCGGTCGTGTCATGAGAATGAGATACGTGTGGTTCCTATCGGGATCGCCGACACACCGGGCGGTGTTGCCGGTTTTGTTTTACCATTGTCTAAATGTCTTGTGCACCAGGATTCTGAGAATACTTCAGGCTATCTCGAGGTTGAGGCTTTCCAACACATATCATGAGACATTATGATGGACTAAGTTGGGACTCCCCTGCAGGGTCAAATCTTTTTGAGAGCCGGGCCAGCGGTTATGTGGCGACTTGGAAAATTATAGTATCCAGTTGTAGAGAACTAAACATTAAACTAAAAATAAAATACACCAACCGCCTATGTAACCGTGACTGTCTCTTTTCGATGGTGTTCTGGAAGAGAACACGATGGGGTTATGTATGACTCGCAAGTAATTCAAGATAACTTCTTGATCATTAGTAGTTTGTGACCATTATGCGTAGTTTACTATTCTTACTCTTGTACTCGTAAGTTAGTCACCATAAAAATTCTTAGTGCTTGGTGCAACATCACTACTTAACCATTCCATAGCCATTAAGCTTTGCTAGTTTTCATACCCTTGGTACTGATATTGCTGAGTCCTCGTGGCTCACTGATTACTACAACAACCGGTGCTGGTACAAGTAAAGCGACGCTTTGATGTGATAGCAATGCTTGCTTGCTTTTCGAGATCTTCTTCTACTTCTTCTTCGTCATCATAGGATGGGTGCCCGGTCGGGAGCCTAGGATTAGCAGGGTGGATGGAGTTCTTTTTTGTTTGATTTCATCCAAAGTCGGATCATACTGTTCTATATGTCGATTGCTATGTATTGATGTATTGAAGTATTCATGTTATAGCTTGTGAGTGCAAGCCTTTATCTGGTATTCTCATAAATTCACCTTGTTATGCGCTCGAAATGCGATTCTACCCCAATCATGAATTCATCACATGATCGGGATATAATTCCATCTTGGGCGCTATAACTTCGTATTAGAGCCTTATTGATCGCATGAGCCCCCTTGATTGATCGGACCGTTGTGGATTCTATGAAAAAACTATTTTCTAAGTCTTGCTATATATCGGAGAGTTGGAATTCTGTTTACTCCTTATCCACTTCGTCGCTCTAGTGAGGATTTGTGATGTAGGTGTTTCTATTCCACTCCTCTTCCGCTTCAAATTTTGTTTAGGATCATGTGGATAAAGTTGGAATTGTTGCAATATCGGTGTGACATAATTCTATCTTGGTGCTTCGTGATTGCATTGATTCAACCCAAGGAGTTGAGCTCCAAGGTTTTCTCGTCACAGTTGCTATCGTTTCAGTTCCAGAATACCAAAGGACACTATCATGGTTTTGTCACGGCAGATGCCCTAGTGAAAGGAATTAGGTGTGGATCCATTGCAACATAGGTTAGCTCGAAGGGTTTGAATGGGACAAAGGACACAAAGGATTTACCCAGGTTCGGCCCCTCACAATGAGGTAAAATCCTATGTCGTGCTTGTAGTTGTATTGCTTGAGTTTCGATTACAAGGGAGTGAATACGCTTAACCTAGTTCTCGATCGATTGTTTCTTGAGTTAACTCGCTGACGGGTCTTTCCTTTATATACAAAGGTCGAGACCCTGAGGCTTACAGAGTCCTGGCCGGATCACACAACATGACATGCTCGGTTTCTAACTTGTTCTATCTTGCGAGGTAAGTCAGCGTCTGGCAGATCATACGCCGGGTCATGGGCCATCATTAGGCCTGCCTATTGAGCCACCATCTTCTTGGGCTTTCTTGAATCTTCTTTGTATTAAACCACCAACGGTGTAACTTGGCCCCAGCATGGCGGGTCACACCTCGGGGCAATATTCCCATCATTAGGCCCCAGATTGATTTGAACTTGTTCATATCAATCTTCACTACTTTAATTAACAGACTATGCACCAATGTTGAACCTTCAAATAAACCGTTGTAACCCGTGAGAATACCACGCGAGCCGAACCATTGTAAGCCGCCGTGAAACCATGTAAACGAAATCATTGTACCCCGCCATGCGCATTAAATATGCATAGAACCCATGATATCATAACGAAACTATATCTTAATAAGCTTTCCGAGAATCGAGGCACCCGCACTGCTAAGATAATCATTCTGCCTCCCCAATTTGCATGGATGCAATTTTACCACTTCCTCATAAATAGGGACAGGGGGCCTTTTTCTCAACTTTTACCCCTGCCTCTTTCCCTTCTTCTTCTTCCTCGCGACCACCGAAGCCTACGGAGCTCCGCCGCCGCTGTCGACTTCGCTAGCGACTCCCACTTGGCCGCTGCATCAACCTGACTCTGACCAGAAAATGCGGTGCCCTTCTGCTATTCACTATCATCACCAAGCATTCGTCTTCCCCCACTTTCAATCTGAATTAGGGTTTTCTTAGTTCGTCGGTGTTCTTCGGCGTACATCACGATCGCTTGTAGTTCTTCCAATATACTGCTTGTTTGGATCCCAGTAGAACATCAAAACCATGCGGTATCAGTTTTAAGTAACTGCCTTTCATCATAGATCTATTCTGAGATTCCGAGATTCACCTCTAAACACAGTAGTTCATCCTTCATATTTTAGATTTAGCAAGTTTCACTTGTTTTTCGAACTACAGTAGATCCAAAATTATAAGCAGGACCCGTGAAACTTGTTTTTTAGCACTTAGTGAAATTTCACTAGAATCCAGATCCATAGATTTCATCATAATAAATGTTGCATAGGCGGCTCATAGGATCCCTTTGTACCCCGCCAAATGCCAGTCAGCTAATTCATAAATGTTTAAGCCTCTGGTATCTTCTCAATCAGTAACCAGGACCACATAACCTGTTGATGCCTTGCCAGTTTAACCATTCTTATTAGTCTCCACTAGTAATAATAATCAATCTTGTATGTGTAACTAGTTTTCAGCAATAAACTTGTTTGTCTAACTATTGGGCGGATAACCATCATAATATCAATCTCCAACTCTTCACTCTCAGGTTTTAACTTAGCAAAAAAATGACTAAGTCCACCACCTCCTGCGATTGGGTCGCTTCTACTGTCACTGAACAGTCTCTAGACAAATATGTTGCCATGGATGTCTTACCGGCAAAGAACGCCATCCGCTGGAGAGTTCCACGGACCGAAACTAAGCCACTACCCAATGAAGGAGAACTCGTAGTTTTCACAGACCACCTCCTCCATGGTTTCTCACCGCCCAGCTCAAAGTTCTTTTGAGATGTTCTGGACTTTTATCAGGTGTACCCTCAAGACATCGGCCCCAATTCGGTGTCCAACATTTGCAACTTTCAAGTCTTCAGCGAGGTGTACCTTCAAGAAGAGCCTATTTTTGACTTGTTTAGAGAATATTACTATCTGAACCGCCAGACCGAGATGACAGATGGGCCCTATCTCGAAATTGGTGGAATTTTGATCCAGAGACGGAGAGACACCATCTTTCCTACCACTGCACTACCTAGTCATCCCAAAGATTGTAATAAAACTTGGTTCTATTGTTAAGACACTTCTCCGGCAGGTTAAAATCCTTTACCGGGTTATCACAACTGCCGGCTCAGCTTGAGGCATCCACTCCCTGACCGAATCAGTGCCGTAGAGCAAGCCAAATATGCACCAACTTTTTCAAAGATAAGGGCTTTATTAGCCAACGGCTTAACTGGAGTCGATCTAGTCCAATGCTAGGTTGCATGGAGAATGTTGCCTCTAAGCCACCGCACCGGCTTAATATGTGAGTACACAGGTGATGTAAAAGGCCCTCAGAGGTATAATTCAACATGTCTTGATGACCAGGAGATCAACGATATGACTAAATCATTACTTGGGGAGAGCCTCAAAAACTGCAACAAGACGGGTCTAAACCCCTTTTGCAGTCTCACCCCTTCACCTGATGTAAGTATTCCAAGTTATTCTGTACTTAGCACTTTTTCATAAATTGCAACACTTCTTATTATCATCTGCATTTTTAGGATGGCTCTTCCTTCTGGATAAGAAGCTATGGGACAACAAATCACAAGGTAAACCGAAAAAGAAGGTCAGAACCAAAAACAAGGCTCCAAACAAGACCAAAGGAAAGAAGCCGGACGCAACAAACTTATTCACCCAGGATGATGAGTCGGAGGTAGAACTTGATTCCCTTGGCTTTTTGTTTATGCAACATATTGACACTGATTCCTCTTAGGATGATGCAAAGACCAGCCAGGCAAACGCTGCAGAGGTAAATATCATTTCCTCTGACTTAGAGTGTTTGCCAAGACAGCAAACACGACAGGTGACCCAGAAAGCAAGGTCTTCTCACCATATTGCTTACCTGGATCCCCACTTTATTTTGAAGAAAGAACATCATGAAGCTAGGCGCAAAACCCAGAGCGATGGTATCGAGGAATTGGTTTCCGGCTTACCAAATACGCCAGCTCCTTGGAAACGCCGCCACGAGGTGCTTCTAAATCCAACTCTTTCATTTCCAATAGCAGGTCTCATTCGTCAACCACTTGACTCGTCCGACTAAAATTATCAAGGAACTTCACACTCATCCTCTGGCAACTCAACTGGTACCCAGTTCCCTACTTCCAAAATTGCCCATGGGTAAGAACATTTCACTTCCTTATTTAACACCTTATGATTACATGCTCATATTCTTATACCCCCTCCTTGAAGTGGTGTGGCCAAGGCAGGCAAGAAATTGAAGATGGGTGGACCATCGGAGAACCCCAAGGTGAACGAGCCGGAGAAGTAGGTGCCAATATTCTCAGAAGCTTCAAATCAAAACCCTGAGAACACTACTAATGACCTGCCGCCAGAAGCTAATGCCACCATGGTGGATCCAATGAACATGGATGCTGATCCGCCCAGCCCTAAGCCACCAAGCCCTAAGCAGCCAAGCCCTGCCAAACCTGGCGAGGAAGCTGTTCTAGACAAGACCGCCGAAGATGTCCTTATTACTGGCACGGGTTACACAGAGCCAGGAAACCCCTTAGTCTTGGCCAAGCAGAGCGCCAAAGAAGATCCGCCAGCAGCAAGTAAATCAAAATTGTACTTCGAAAGTTATGCTGGTCTTAGTGCTGGTGACGTTCATGCAGCCTACCTTCATACTAGCCGTGAATTGGAAGCCGGTCTAGTGAATCTCATGAGAGAACGTTTTGAGGTATGGCTATTAATCCTTCCTCATATGTATCCATTTAGCCGCCAAGTCTAGAGGATATGAGCAACGAAAATATGTTGTAGACTTGAAAATAACATTCAAACTGTAAACTTCCTGCTTTATCAGTTAAGATCCAATGATGTAGCCCCCAAGGGCTGGCTTAAACTGACAAGTTGAGCCGGTACTTGTACTTTCAGGACTCCAATTATTTAGCCCCTGCCGGTGTCAAAACCGGCCGATCACGGGTAGGGGGTCCCGAACTATGCGTCTGAGGATCAAAGGTAACAGGAGAAAAGGGGGACACGATGTTTACCCAGGTTCGAGCCCTCTTAATGGAGGTAATACCCTAATTACTATTTGATTGGTCTTGATGATTATAGGGGTTACAAGAGTTGATCTACCTTGAGATCGTAATGGCTAAACCCTAGATGTCTGGCCTATATGATTTCTGGTAGCCTCCACGGACTAAAACCTCCAGTTTATATAGACACTGGAGGGGCCTAGGGTTGTACAGGGTCGGTTTACAGAGAAAGGAAAGCACACATCCGGATGCCAATCATGCCATCCACACAAAGGAGAGTCCTATCAGGACACGGGGGAAGGCCTTCTACCTTGTATCTTCACGGCCCATCAGTCCGGCCCATGTCACATAGCCCGGACACCCGAGGACCCCATAATCCAGGACTCCCTCAGTAGCCCCTGAACTAGTCTTTCGATGATGATTTGTTCGGCACGCAGATTGTCTTCGGCATTGCAAGGCGGGTTCCTCCTCCGAATACTTCAAAGTGGTCTTCTGAATAAGAAATTTGTATCCGGCTTTGCATAATGGCCACAACCCTCAACCACAAAGGCAATATACTTAATAAAACTAAGGCTTGTCAACTAACAACTTTTTCGGTGAAACGTTACGCCTGGCCTCTTTATCATTTCCAACCGTTTTTAGCCTCCCGCTTCATGTTTCGAGGCACAACCTCTATTGACATGTCTTGTCAAAGCAGAGATCATACCCCCTTATTGCGGGATTCTCATCAATACGGATTTGGGTAATCCAACTATGACATTCCACGACCCCTTGGGGATAGGCGAGTTTTAAGGCTTGTGGGAATAGGCAAAGAGCCATCTCTTTTACCCAATGCCTTCTTCTTCCACCTGCCTTCCCAGCCTCGAGCTCTAGCGCCCAAGCTTTGATTTTTCCCACCGCTCAACCTCTCCAGCCATGGATGGATCCGGCTCTTAGGGCATGTGGATGACCTCCTCCGTCATGGAGAAGGACGTCAAGGAACTCCGGGAAGCGAGGTACTTGGCTGCGAGTATCGAGCACAGGCTCCCGGCCAAAAAGCAGATCATCCCTACTCCCGGGCCCGGCGAGAGTGTGGTGTTTATCCCCCACTTCCTCCATGGACTAGGGTTTCCTATCAACCTTTTCGTCCGCGGCCTCATGTTCTATTATGGGCTAGATTTCCACGATCTAGCCCCAAATTCCTTCCTTCACATTTCGGCGTTCATCGTCATGTGCGAGGCGCTCCTCCGCATCCCCCCACCTAGGCATATGGCTTAAGGGCTTCAATTTGAAGCCGAAGTTGTTTGACGGGCAACATGCGGACTGCGGTGGCGCCATGGTGAGAAAGCTCCCCAACGTCACTTGGCCTAAAGGGGACTTCGTGGAGACCGTGAAGGTATGGCAGTAGGAGTGGTTCTACATCACCGAACCCCGCGGAGCCACATGGGAAACCACTCCTGAGTTTAAATACGGACCCCCAATGCCGCTCGCGTCATGGATCAACAAGGGTTTGGATTGGGCGTCGTCCAATGAAGTGATGGTGCTGCAAAAGTTTATCAAAAATATGATAGAGAAGAACACCAGTCTGACCGATGTGATTCAAGTGATGCTTTTCCACCGGTTACTCCCCTGCCAGCGCCGACCTCTCCACATGTGGGAGTTCAATCTGGATGGGGCGCGGACCCTCCAGTGATTCTTCAGCACAACCACTAGTACCCGTCAGTGCAATACAAACAGTTTTTAACCCATTTTCATGACGGCATTTGGAACCGTCGCCTAGTGAGTGAAGGCGATAGGGGTTCCTTCCCACACGACCCAGAAACCTCCGGGGATAGGGTCCCTACAGTACTCCTACTCGTTTCTGCTCACATTGCCATCACAGTCGGTATTCTGTGGTGCTACATTTACGATGCGTGGCCCATCACAAATGGTTCACTATTATAGAACGTGTATGATGCACGGCCCATCACAAATGGTTCACTATGAATAAGATTAGCTAATCATCATACGAAATGTCGGACCGTCGTAACATCGTGGTACATGATAACTATCGCACACGCTATTCTGTGGTGCAACGTTTATGATGCATACTTCATCAGAAACAGCTCATGGTTGCGAATCGTGTACGATAAGGCAACTAACACAAATGTTTAGTTTGGCTGCACCATTTGTGATATTGTTTGACCTCGCACACGCTTTGCAAATGGCAACTGTGTGCATGCTTGCGCACGTTTCCTCTCTTTAAACCGTCTCGGATTATGGTGTATATCACAAACGTTTGTGTTTTACCAACCGTGTGTGTCGTAATGACTTGGAGGGCGTAATTTTGCCGTAATTTAATTGCTGCTATTTCAAATTATACAGGATTTGAATTTGAATTTGAATGTATGCTACAACTTTATTCATATCCATCAGGTTCAAACAACCAATATTATTCGATTCATAGGTACATATGTTCAAGAATTACATAAGAACCAAATAAGGAATGATGAACCACAGTTGTATACTTGTACCTTTAAAGACGGTAAAGAAAGAGTCGAAATACATTCTGGTTGCTGAACAATGTGAAGCGGAATGCCCATATTGTGCCCTCCTCCATGCAGAAGGCACACACAACTCTAGTCCAACCTATTATGATGGCCGACCACCCATCCTTCACGGTCTTCATGAAAACATCTAGATAATCAGCGTGTCCTGGTAGAAATACTTTAACCTTTGCATGCCCACCAATCATGTAGTTTGAGAGGTAATCTTGAGTAAACTGCCTTGGCAACCACTGCAATGGAAAAAGATTCAGACATTGTAATCTAACACAACTCATTATGGGCAGTAAAAGGAAGGCTGTAGTGTTCTTACTTACCATCCTGCAGTTCGCTGTTGGCTTGGATAAAGTGTAAACAAATAGTTTAATTGCCATCTTTGGACCCATTTTACTAAGAATCTTTATCAGCTTCCTCAGTTGATGCTGGTTCATCGATATCTCATTGCCCCATATGCAGAAAGGGTCGAAGCGTGGATCTTTCCCAATGAGATATATACCTAAAAGCACCAAGTTAATATTAGAAGCTAAACATCAATTGCACAATGATGTAGTACAACACTCTTTTATAATAGTCCATCTGTTCCTAAATATTTGTCTTTCTAGCGATTTCAACAAGTGACTACATACGGAGCAAAATGAGTGAATCTACACTCTAAAATATGTCTATATACATCCGTATGTGGTAGTCCATTTGAAATCTCAAAAAGACAAATATTTAGGAACGAATGGAGTATCTTATAACATCCAATATACTCACATATTAGATGAATTAACATCTTATATTATGGGCCAGAAGGAGTTTAGTGCATTCTTACAAATTATTCGCTTATTAACTGCTGCTGTATCCATGGGTTACAGTTAGTTTGAGCAAGTTCGGGCACAAATAACCCTAAAGTATATCTAAACATGAGGGCTAGTTTGAGCTAGTTGCATCTATAACCCACCCAAAAAAACTATCCAACCCAAGAGGTGCTAATTGGAGCTAGTTCGCCTAGTGCATTTGTTTTCAATCTAACCGTGCCATCCAAACAACTCTATGGATGGAGTTAGTTCAGGGTTAGTCATGACCTAGAAACTAACTCTAACCTCTAGCTAACTTGAGTATCCAAACAGGGCTGTGTTGGTGTTGTTGTTGTTGTTGTTGCTGCTGCTCTTGTACGTATATCTAGACATCATTAGAACATTAATGTAACAATCTTCCTTGTTTCTATGTAGCCTAGGATTGCATATTTAGACATTAAGTACAGTGCATGTTGCTATGCAGCCTCAGATATATTACATATGGCCCTAGTTAACCTAGCGATAAGTGGCTTGCAAATATATTCAGTTAAAAGTCTGATTCACCGATTAGTCCCTTATCAGCCCCCGGCCTATATGGTACGAGCTACCGATATCCTGAACAGTGAGCAGATATAAGCCATGGGGTGAAACTAACCTCGATGGAAAATAGCAGTCGTTCCCAAAATTGTCCTGTGTAGGTACATCGAGAGCCATGTTAAGCACAACAGGCTAAACATCAACCAAAATTTTCCATGGCAGACAAACTAATCTCCAAAAGGTAGATTCAGTGTGCAGGTTTAAGCACACTAGTAAAGCAAAACAAGTCGAAAGGTGTGTTAACTGCAACAGGACTAACATTTAACAATAAGCAAACATATTCATTCAAACTAGTATTGTGCCGGTCTAAGTATAGTGGTTAATGTTAAATAAAAATGGGAAGGCATGTTAACTACAAGATGCAGCAACCAAATGTAGTCATTCACAGTCGTATTGTTGAAACTGGACCTGATGAGATTGAACTGCACAGTTCATACTTGCACATATAGAACATCACATTGTGAATAACTAGATTAAACAAGGCATTCTATGAAATTCCAAAGATAGCATTTGAAACTAGACATATGCTAACTACAAACAACCAAACAATCAAAAAACTTTAAAAGAGGCATATGCTAGCTATAACAGGCTTCACAACAAGCAAATATATGCATTCCTATCGGTATGTTTAAAACTGGATTGATGAAATGTAATGCATAGTAAATAATTGCACATATAGAGCATCACATTGTGAAAAACTGAAATAAATAACGCATACTGCAAACAACCAGATATAGCAATTAAAACTGGACATATTCTCACTACACTACAAAAGGGACTTGACAAAACGAATCATGGGTTTCCCCATGTGACGAGGCACGTTAAAACAAATCTTGGGTTTCCTCACTTGTCACGGGTGGGCTCCCTCCCGTGGGAAGAGCACGGACCCTGGATGCACTCCATGTTGTCGCAGATGGGCTCCTTCCCCTTGGAAGAGCACGGTTGTAGGGTGCCCTCCCTGATGTTGCAAACGGTGCTTTCCCCTTGGAAAAGCCGGAGAGGGTGCCCTCCTCGTGGTCGCCGTCGATGAGGTCTGACTTGGAAGTTGTGGATCCCAAGCCAGTGTCGCAGAATGTGTCCTTCAGAAATGACAAAAGGGGCTCGATGGTGATGTAGTATGGCAAATTGTTGACAGTTATCCAGAGGAGATCAGCGGCGGGGCCATGGATGAGACCAACGGCGGTTGAACCTGAGGGGTTCAGGGTGGGCCACATAACCTGTGACATAGCCTGCCTCAGGTCGTCGCTGTCGATGACCTCGATGTCATAGCCGGCGGCCGAGACATGCCCGCATACTCTAGCCCGCTGCTTGAGTGCCTGCCGCCAGTAATGGTCGTCAGCTTCCTCGGCTACGTTGGGCGAAGAGACTATGATACACCTCTTTTGGGCCAGTCGCACCTCGCAGGCTTAGGGTGCGACCCTCTGGAGTGGAGGAGGGGATGGGGATCTGTGGGAAAGGGGGCGTTTGGCAGGCGTCATCTAAGAAACTCAGGGCGGCCTGGGTATGCACATTGGTAGGTAAGCTGCACGGGCAAACCGGCACCTGTTGACAATGGAAGCATTGTGGCGGCGGCTGCGGCGGCGGGGAGCTTACTATGGTTTCGAGCGAGGGAGGGTGTGTGTGTGCGCACGTTCGAGGAGGTTTTGGTGTGTGTGTGTGTGTGTGTGGAGGGGGGGGCGGGCGGGGGGTGTTTGAGGAAATGACGTGGGTACTGAAAATTTTACTACGCGGGAGTCAAATGCGGGAGTGAAATGCCGAGGCTATTGAAAATTTTGATGATAGTGCATCGCACACGGTCCAGAGATAACAATCGTGTGTTATTGAACAGAAAAACCCTCGAGGCGGGAATATATTTTCTAGGGATGCAGGCGGTATTGGGAACAAGAAACATCACACACGGTGCGGAGATAACAACCGTGTGTTATGAAACAGAAAAACCCTCGAGGCGGGCAGATATTTTTGAGAGGGGGAGGCTCGTGGAGCCCAATGTACTATGCGGATGCATGCGTCACAGGGGCACCGTCGTGGCACACAATTAGTTTGAGTGAACCATGTCTGCTGTGTCATCAGACTTGTCTAATGTTCATAAATTTGCCGAAAAATGACGCGGGAGAGGGTCAGAACACGAACAAACTTGCATGTGGACTAAATTTATGTATGAAAAGGGTGGTTTGATTTTCAAATACAAAATGAAACTTCGATGCGGCACCTCTCGCAAGGCGCACGGTATTGCTTGCCCCACCCCCCCCCCTCGTGTCAGCACGAAGGGAATCCTAAGCTATGAATGCATGCGCCTCCCCCCAACCGAGGTTCACCTAGCAAAGTGCGAAGTAGCTAGCAGCCCCCCTTCATGTTGCCATGAAGGGAATCCTAAGCTATGAATACATGCCCCCCAACTGAGGTTCACCTAGCAAAGGTGCGAAGTAGCACCCCCCCCCCGCACACACATACTTTCAGACGGTGGGCCAGAGATGCATATCTTACCAAGATGGATTGTAAAACGGACCAAGAATAATCCACCTTGGTCGTACAACCTCTCTCTTGCTGTTTGTCAAAGTGATGGCCGTCCATGTGACCTCGAAGATGGGCTAGCTTGCCAATAATCACACAAGTAGCTAGTCCCCAAAGACAACCACTGCATGCGTGTGGCCCAAACATATGTATGGAGAGGTGTATTTTTGAGTAACAATGGAACAACTTTGATGTGGCAGCGTGAATTCAAACTAGAAATCCCCACACTGAGTGAGGGTTAGGTTGATGATGCATATGTATGTTACATCATAGTTCAAGGGAACGACGAGGATTCTTGCATGCGTGCATAGTATATGCGCTCTAACTTAAGGTCTGAATCTCACCATGAACTATACTATGATAACACGAACCAAATGAAGAATCCGCCATGGTAACCTATCTTGTTGTTGGTCAATGTGATCATGGATGTCCATGCAGGCCTGTCGGCGTTCTGGGAACGAGGATCCCCAGAGTTGCCTGCCTGCGGCCCACGGCATGGCTGGGCTGGCAGGTCTGTACGGCCCATCTTCATCGATAAGGCATTCAAGACCCTCGTGATGGGCCAAGCCTCGTGAGGCGGACGACGGAAGACCTCCTCAGGAGCGGCCTCACTAGGCAGGCTCGCGAGGGGCGGAGAGATCAAGGCAAGGCAAACCTCACGAGGTCCTTGTGACGTACGCCATGATGATGAAGACCAGGCGGGCGCCAGCGTGTGTAGTGTCCGTGCTTCCTCTTTGGTGCCAAGGGGACAAGCACAGGCGCGGAGTACCGAGGCATCAAGCAAAGGTTTCCATATTGGTGCAATGAGACCAAGACCAGAAGGACGGCAAGACGGAGGTCACCATGGAGCCCATGACGACGTCACCACCAGAGCCTTTGGCAGGTGAAGACCGCTTTTGTCAGGATAAGTTGTACTAGCTGTCCCCTTTCGAATTGGCTGTTGTTGGCTCCCTTCCCGCTCAATATTTAGGGAGAGGACCAGGGCCTATATTAGTAGAACTAGCCACCACTGTAGAGAAGGGACCTGATAACCAACTTATTGGAGACGGATCCAAGATCATCTCACCCACACAAGTTCACGAGGCACAAGAACACCTCAACCTCAGGAGGTTGTTCTTCCCCTTGTACTGTTCATCATCAGCCCAAGAGGCAATCCACCACCACCACACTGGAGTAGGGTATTACACCACAACGGTGGCCCGAACCAATATAAATATTGTATCTTTGTCTTGTGAGTTCGTGTAGTTTGTCCACGAGATCTTAGAGAGCTAGGGCGTGGATCAATAGGGAGAAAACCTTCGCATGCACCCCAACATTCGAAACCTTGACGGTTTTGCCGGAACCCATGATCTGACATTTGGCGCACCAGGTAGGGGGGCGCCGAAGCTTCCTTCCGTTGCCCCGCGCCCCGTTGCCTCGTCGTCTCCATGGCAAACGCGCGCCGTGCTCGCGCTGAGCGCCGGGCTGCCCTCGCCGCCCACGTCGCTCAGACGGCTCCTGTCGGCGGGCCACCTCATCGTTCCCCGTTGCCTGCCACCAACGCCGCCACCGGCCCGGTGAGGAATGAGCAGCAAGCATCCTCGCTGCACCCCTCGGTGCAGCGGGATGGCCGCACCGCTACTCCATTGTTGACCCCGGCCGGTTCTTCTTCCCATGCACGTCGCCCTCCCATGGACGCACGGGCCGCACTCCTCATGGCGCACGAGCTCCTGCTCTACCGCCCGGTCGACGAGCTCTACAAGGACTGGCTCGACCGCATCGCCGAGCTTGTCCGTGTCGCATGGGGCTCCCCTGCGCCGTCCCTCTCTCCGCCTCGCCTTCCGCCAGCTACGGGCGACGTAGCTCATGGAGCGCCTCCACCACCTCTGCCCCAAGACGGCGCCCTGGTGCCAAGACGCGTGGCTCCGCGATGCGACCCGCTGCGTCCCGCGCCTGCGCGTGAAGATAGAAGCTGTCAAGAAGTCCCTTGACCGCAACAAAACGCTCCGCCGCTGCTTGCGCCACCACGCCAGGACCGGCTGCTGCAGCAAGACCGCGCGCCACCTGTAGCGGCAGGGCGCAGACCCCATCAAGACCAAGCTCCACCCCCAAGGCGGTCCCTGGTGACCACAGCCGGCTGCCTTGCTTTCACCCCTGAGCTGTGTAGCATCACCTGACCGGGCAAGTTCAAGCCGGATCGGCCTCCTCGGTACGACGGCACCCCCGACCACATGGAGTTCTTGCAGCTCTACGAGCTGAGCATCGAAGCGGCCAACGGCGACGAGAAAGTCATGGCGAATTGGTTTCCCATGGCTCTCAAGGAGGGTGCCCGCTCCTGGCTCCTGAACCTGCCTCCAGGCTCAATTTCCTCTTGGGACGAAATGCGCAACCGCTTCATCGCCAACTTCCAGGGCACTCGCGACCCCCCCCCCCCCCCCCCCCCCCGGTCGCAGGCGACCTGCGCCGTATCGAGCAACAACCAGGAGAGACCCTGCAGAAGTACATTCAGCGCTTCAACAACGCATGGATCAAGATCCCCAAGGTGACCGACGAGGCCATCATCTCAACATTCTCTGACGGTGTCCACGACGTCAAGATGAAGGAAGAGCTCGCCATCCATGAAGAGCTGTGCACGACCCTGGAGCTATTCAACATCACGACCAAGTGTGCTAGAGCTGAGGAGGGGCGCCTCACCCTCCTCAAGCTCCCTGATGTGGACCTAGAGGAGAAGAAGACCAAGCCCAAGGATGTGAAGTGCAAGGGAGCAGCCGTGCTCGAAGCTGAACCAGACACCAAGCATGGCAGAGACCAACCAGAGTCATCCAAGAGCAGCCGTCCATTCGGCGCCTTCCACAACCTGAACACCCACAACACCGGCCACTGTCAAGAGCTCAGAGCCATTCATGAAGGACGCTTCGGTCGACGCCCCGAGCCCGGCGACCGGGGCTATGGCCGAGGAGGAGGACGTGGTGGCGGACACTGGGACGACTGTGGCCCATGCCAGGAGTGGCGCAACCGGCCTCATGAGGACCGCTGGCAAGATCAGCCTCGCGAGGGCGCCTAGAGGTATCAACCTCGTGAGGATCGTCCTCAAGGCAACGCCGGACTCCCTCCGCTGCCACCACCGCCAAGAAGGAATGATGTACACCATCAAGACGAGGGGGCTGGGGGCTTCCAGGAACTGCGTGCTATCGCTTGCATCTTGGGCGGAGCCCAGGCCCCAGCCTCACAGTGTATCTTCAAGTAGTTTGCTCACGAAGTGAATGCAGCCCTCCCCAAGCTCGAAGCCACACGCCCGCTCAAATGGTCCCAGTGCCCCATTACGTTCAACTCGGCAGACCGGCTCAAGTGCGCACCTACCAATGGTGCTCTCCTGATGCTTTGCTCCCCAGTCATCAGCAACGTGCAAGTTACCAAGACCCTCATCGACGGCGGCGCAGGGCTCAATGTCATGTCCGTCGACACGTTCCACAGCCTCCAAGTGCCATATGACCAGCTTCAGCCCACCATGCCCTTCTCAGGAGTGACCGACAGTTCCACCACGCCGATAGGGTAGGTCCGCCTCCCTGTCACCTTCCGGAACGCAAGAACTACCACACCGAGCTCATTGACTTTGACGTCACGCACATCCGCCTGCCGTCACTAGTGGAGGACCGGGCAATAGCACCGGTTCGTAAGGCCCTTTAGTGCCGGTTCCATAACTGGCACTAAAGTGTGGGCACTAAAGGCCCCCCCTTTAGTACCGGTTCAGCACGAACCGGTGCTAAAGGGCAACCACGTGGCACGAGCCAGCTCCGGGGGCCGGGAGCCCTTTAGTACCGGTTGGTAACACCAACCGGTACTAAAATGTTTGGGGTTTTTTTGGTTTTATGATTTCTTTTTCATTTAATTTTGTGTTTTCCATTTTAATTCTTTTTCGTTTGCTGGTATTTTACGATACTACACATTGTACACGTTATGCATACATATATATATAAATAGAATTTCTAGTAGAACCAATCATATATATATCATCAATGTCTCACAAACCACCATATTAATTCACACATACACACATGTATAGCTATATACAATTTCTCCTACATATGCATGTTGCCTTCGGAGCCAGTGGCATTAGCCTAATTGGTGCCTTCGGAGCACGATGACAATTGGAAGTGGTTCATGACCTGGTCGATGGGGGCGGTAGCGGGTAATAGTATTCTCCCTTTGGATTTATGACCTGGTCGAGCAAAAATCCCGCTATTTCCTCTTGAAGTGCTTCTACGCGCTCCGTTTCTAGGAGCTTGTCCCGCACCTCTGTGAACTGTTAAGAAGGAGATCAATATGCATGTGTATTAGTTTTGTGACTAGATATCGATAATGGTGTAAAAATTGTGAATAGTGTTTTGACAAGCGTACCCATTCCTGTCTTTGAGATCTGCTCCTTTCGGACGCCATCATGCGAATGTTCTTCCAAACGCAGAATGCACACAGATTAGTCCCCTGCGCCTGCTTCAGGGCCTTTATTACGAGAATGGAATTTAATTTGATCAGATAATAATTAATCAAGCATGATAATTAAAGAGATGGCAGCTAGCTAGCTAGCTAGTACTACTTAATTACTTACCTTGGGTCGAAACCATTTCAGCTGTCGTTTCCATTCGCCTTCCGTGACGCTGATGAACCTTGCCCAAGCCCTGCCCGCCGACAAAGAAAATGAATAAAGGGGTTATTAAATAGTTCATATCATGAAATGACAAACTAAATAGGCCGAGATATATAGTTAATAATGATTGAAATTACCTGTTGACTATCCCAAACAAGATGTTATAGTCACTATTTGCTTTGAGTAGTGAGTCCAGTATTTCAACTGTTCCGGCATCAACTTTAATGATACACAAGATCCAGTAAATCTGCATGCGCACACGTTTGCATGTCTTAATTAAGCAGGCATATGTAAGCAAAAACATGTAGCTAGCTAGTAGGCAAAAACAGAGAAATTGTAGTACACGAAAGTGTGACTCACTGGAAGTTGTAAGGAAGTAGTATATCTTCATTGTATTTGAGGCGCTTCAAGAACTCTAGCATGCTGTCCTGTACCTACTTTTCATGATGCTTGTTTATTTTCCATGTGTATTCATTAACGGTGTTTGGGTCAATGAACCCAATGCCATAGCGTCCACCTTTTCTCATTTCATACATCTTCATCCTGCATAATACCACAGAAAAGAATATAGTGAGGATAATTACAGGTAATGATTGATCAAAAGGATCACTACAGCTAGCTTGAGACTTAAATTACAGAAAGAAATCACTTACAGACAATAGCAACTGACGATAGATTTGTCGAGTGCGTCTTGATTGTATAACTGAAACAGTTCAGAATACTCAACGGTCACAGGTTTCTGATGGTAGTAATGATCCTTCTTGACTTGCACCATGAGGGACTCTCGATCGGATCTCTTGGTAATGTCCATGTACCATTGATGCAATTCATACATTCTCGTTGGGAGCTTCTTGACCTCTTCTGGCTTGACCAAAGGTTGGCCCCGGGCATATTTCCATTTTATTTCCTCCTCTGTAAGCACAGGCATGTCCTCGATCTCGAGGAGTTGTCCAACAGTGATGTTGAGAGTTTCAGCCTGCATTATATGCTCCTGGGTTATTACCACATCGCCCACCTCGGGAACGTAAACTGTTTGCCCACAATAATATTGGGCGCGCGTACTGTCACGTGTTGTTGGCGGCACAACAAACGGGGGGATCGATTGCGCCGCCTGTTCTCCCAGCTGGGCAACGGTTTTCCCGCATTTTTTGACAGCTGCTTGTTGTTTGCTCGAGCTCGAGCTCGCCTCCTTCTGTAGACGTTGTCGATGTAACTTCCTGATGTGGCGCTCATAGTCTGTGTCAACAGGCTTAGGAGCTGGTGGTTGAGCCATACGAATGAAGTGGTCAACTACTTCCACAGGCACTTTCTCCCTTGGCGGCGGTCGCAGTTTCGGGCCAAAATGGGCGTCCACTTCTGCCCGCACTATGGCATTGGTTTGCTCCTCGGTCCTATCATAAGCCCTCTCAGGAAGAGGAGTAGTGAGGTTTGGACCATATTTATATTGCTTGCCTCCGCCTGTACTTCATGTACTATGACCTCGACTCGTACCGCTACGCACCATAGCTGTGGGGTGTCTCTTCTGCGATTGCTGAGGCGGCGGAGACGGCTGACGGGGCTGAGTTGGACGAGGAGGAGTGGCCTGAAGCTGTGCCGGACTTGGAGGAGAAGTGGCCTGAGGTTGTGCCGGACTTGGAGGAGGAGTGGACGTCTGACGCTGTGTCGGACTTGGAGGAGGAGTGGCCTGACACTTTGCCGGACTTGGAGGAGGAGGAGTCGCCTCACGCGTTGGTGGACTTGGAGGAGCGGGAGTCTGCTGACTCGGTGGCGGACTTCGACGAGGAGTCGGGTGACGCGGTGTCGGTGGCCTTCGAAAGATGATGCAATCCTTTCTCCATAGGATGATACGATGTTTGGCATCTCCGAGTGTGTGCTCCTCGTCACCTCCAGGAATGTCAAGCTCTAGCCCCGAATATTGGTCCACCACCTCATCAACCACGACACGAGCATAGCCTGCTGGGATCGGGTTGCAATGGAAGGTTGCATCGGGGGAATTTGTATAAGCAACGCCGTCCGCCACCTTCAAGGATATGTTCTTAATTTTGAAGTGTAGCTCGCAGTTAGTGTTCTCCGCGATGTCATCCTCGGGGTATCTATCCAGCATTGCGTCAAACGGGGCGGAACCCACACTGCTTCTTGGCATGGATGGGGCAGTGGTATCCAATGCTGGATCATCCGCTAGCTGCTGCAGCTGCTGAGACCCCCTTTGCTGGCTAAGTGAGTCGATCTGCTCCAGCTGCCGCTGGAATTTGACTACCAAGTCCACGTGTGCTGATTCTAGGCCTTGAAGGCGTTCATAGTCCAGCTTCCTCTTCTCTTCCTCCATCTTCCTCTGCTTCTCCTCCGCAATCTTCCTTCTCACACGGGTTCTGTAGTCGGCGTTCCAGTCCGAAAACCCCTCATACCACGGAATAGCGCCCTTGCCTCATGTTCTTCCCGGGTGTTCAGGATTTCCCAGGGCACACGTAAGCTCGTCGTTCTCTCTGTTGGGCTGGAACACCCCCGTTCGAGCCTCTTCTATTGCAACAAGTATATTATCGTCGGCTCCGTTCAGACATGCTTCGTCGAAACTTTGCCTGTCTTCGGGTCCAACTCCCCCCCATGCGCATAGAACCAAGTCCTACACCTAGGGGCCAGCTCTTAGTAACCGGAGTGACACCTGCATCCTCCATCTCTTTCTCAGACTTATCCCACTTAGGCATTGCCACCGCGTAGCCACCTGGCCCTAGCTTATGGAACTTATCCTTTTTTTCAGCATTCTTCTTGTTTATTCTCGACCGTTCCTTAGCTAATTCTGAATCCTTGAATTTCACAAAATCGTCCCAATGAGCACTTTGATTCTCTAGTGTTCCCTCCAATACTGGAGTCTTCCTTCCTACCTTGATGTACTTGTCCCATTCACGATTCTTGTGGTTCTTGAATGCAACCGCCATCTTCCTAAGAGCAGCGTCCTTGACTTTATGCACATCTGCTTCTGTGAAATGATCTGGTAGGGTGAAATGTTCCATGAGAGTATCCCAAGGCATACTTTTTTGTCTGTCGTCGACAAAAGTAAGATCTGGACGTGGCTTTGCTGGCTCTCTCCATTCTTGAAGGGAGATCGGGAGTTGGTCCTTCACAAGAACTCCGCACTGACGAACGAACTTGTTCGCAATCTTCTTAGGCGCTAATGGTTCGCCATTAGGTTTGATTGCCTCGATATTATACTTTACGCCCTCCTTCAACTTTTTGTTCGGGCCTCGTTTCGTCCTGTTGCCTGAAGATTTGCTCGATCCGGATGGCTGAAAGAAGAAAGATCGATTCGTTAATATATCTTCAACTCATTTAAAACATGTGATGATCACCAGATGCCTGCTGATATAAATATATATACCTCGCCGGTCATGACTTCATCAATTCGGTCGTCGCGATCGAATATCATATCACCCTCTCCGATGTTGTTTAGAAATTTGGAGCCGTCATAATCTTCTTCATTCTGATCATCATCTGGCCCGCGTATTATATCGAACATGGTCTGTTCTCCCTCTCTGTCGGTATTGTCCGCCATAGCTTTTATTTAACTATGCCAAAAGAAATATAAAACAATTTAGTATTCAAATTACATCGTCTCGAATAATAGATATAATCTCGAATACATCGTCTCGAATAATAGATATAATCTCGAATACATCGTCTCGAATAATAGATATAATCTCGAATACATCGTCTCGAATAATATATAATATTGAATAGTACATCACTGGCTAGGTAGCTAATTAAAGATTGAATACTACAGAAGAATCTAGGACACTCGCGGTTCCTCCGGCGCGGGCGGTGGACACCCAAAGAGAAGGAACCCTCACAGGATCATAGCTGAAGTGAGATCCCTGAAGAAACTACCAAGTAATGGAGAACCTGCCGCCCTCTAACGCAACCATGTAGCGATGGACGTGCTCGTCCTCCTCCCTGACACGGCGATGTACCACCTCCGGCGGGGCCGGCTCCCTCCGCACTGAAACTGGCCCACGCGAATGCCACCAAACGAGATCAGGGTCGACGACGGGACCCGGGGCCGGGTTCCTCATCAAGCGGCACGCCCCTCGAGGCAGTACCTCCCAGTGCTAGCCCGGCGGAGCCCAGTCCCGGACATGGGTCAGTCGGACATCGTCGCGGACGGGTCGACGGCGAGGATGCGGGCGGGGCATCGTCGAGAACAAATACTAGCTATATGCCCGCAAAAGTAACATTTTTTTAATGATTGGATTTTGATAACTAAAATTTCTAACATTTCTATATAACACTAATTATGCTATCATTGCATAAGTCAAAATTCTATATGCTATTTCATACTAATTAAGCGTCTAACACTAAAAACAGAAAACACAACTTTTATACATCCATTAAAAAACTGAAAAACAACATTATATAGAAAATTTCCATACTAATTAAACACTAATTATATCCATCTAACATGCATTCATACATATATACTAGTGAAAAAATAATAATCTAAAAAAATCTAAACTAATTAAACATACAAAATACGTATATACTAATATATACATGCATTAATTCATACATATGTACGTGTGTGTGTGTGTGTTCATCATGCTTGTGTGTGTGTGTATGGGCTCGGGGAGGGGCGGCGCCCATGGTGGCCGCTGGGGGTGAGGGAGAGGGGTTAGAGGGGAAGAGCTCACAGCGGGGCGACGACGACGGCGAGGCGACGGGCCGGGGCGTGACACGGGGGCGGCGACGCGGGGATGACGCGACGGGGATGTGCCCGGGGCAGCGACGGAGACGATGGCGGCGATGGGGACAGGGGCGGCGACGGGGATGGGGGCGGCGACGGCGACGACGTCTATCGATCGGGGCGCGCGGGCGGTGCTTCAATGGGGAAACAGAGGAAGAAACAGAGGGAGAATGAAATTTTCGTAAGTGTTGTATATATGGAAGGCACCTTTAGTACCGGTTGGAGCCACCAACCGCTACTAAAGGCCTGTTTTGGCCAGGCCAAGCGGCGGGAACCGCACCCCCTTTAGTACCGGTTGGTGGCTCCAACCGGTACTAAAGGCCCCCCTTTAGTACCGGTTGGTGCCACGAACCGGTACTAAAGGGGGTGCGCTGGCGCAGGTGTGGTGCGCAAGTTTAGTCCAACCTCGCTAGCCGTGGGGCGACCGCACTAGTTTATAAATCCCCGTGCGGTAGCTCTCTCTCGCTCCTCTCCAAAGCAGGCCTACTAGGCCTACATGTTCTGTGCTGCCCTGTTGGCCTACTGGGCCTTTGCGGGCCTGCATCCTGGCCCAACAACAGGTTGGGTTTCTAGTCGTATGCAGGCCGCTCTGGCCTAGTAGGCGGGCTTTTTTTATTTTTTTGCTTTATTTATTTTTGAGTTGTTTTTTTGTGTATTTAGAGTTTGTTTGTGAATATTTTTGCTTTAGGTACAAAAAATTACAAACTTTCTGTTAGTGCCGTAGTTTTCAAATTTGAATAGTTTAAATTTTGAATTATTTGAAATTAGTGTGAATCACTAGTTTGTGAATAACTTAACTTTAAAAATCAGTAAAGGCATGAAAGAATTTGTTTGCACATAAAATTTCTTCACGTTTCAAATGCCAAAACACATAATTAACTACCCTAACTATTACAGAGATTCCCTTCTGGGTGTGAAACACAGAAGAAAGTGATGATAGTGAAGCCGATCACATCCCAGATCTTTGGGTGTGAAACTTTTTCTTCGCGTGTGTCCCTTTGCGCCGTAACCATGGAAAATCTTCATCATTTAACGGGATGCTTGGGTCAATATTCACTGTGAATGGAGCAATTTCATCAAACTTTTCATAATCTTCTAACTTGTCTGTCTTGTCATCCACTCCCACGATGTTTCTCTTCCCAGAAAGAACTATGTGCCGCTTTGGCTCATCGTACGATGCATTCGCTTCCTTATCTTTTCTTTTTCTTGGCTTGGTAGACATGTCCTTCACATAGAAAACCTGTGCCACATCATTGGCTAGGATGAATGGTTCGTCTGCATACGAAAGATTGTTGAGATCCACTGTTGTCATTCCGTACTGCGGGTCTTCCGTTACCCCGCCTCATGTCATATTGAACCATTTGCACCGAAACAAAGGGACCTTCAAACCACGTCGATAGTCATGTTCCCATATGTCCTATATATAACAATAATATGTTTCCTTTCCCGTCTTGGTTTCTGCATCAAAGCGGACACCACTGTTTTGGTTGGTGCTCTTCTTATCTTGGGCGATCATGTAAAATGTATTACATTTATCTCGTACCCTTTGAAAGTCATTATATTCGAAGATGGTAACTGGGACAGCAAGTATAGGTCATCTTCAATAGAGGTGTCATGCATGGTACGTGTCTGCAACCAGCTGGTGAAACTCCTGGTTTGTTCATGTGTAATCCAGTCATCAGACCGCTCCGGGTGTTTGGAGCGTAGCAAATTCTTGTGTTCATCCCTATACGGAGCCACCAAGGTGGAATTCTGTAGAACTGTGTAGTGTGCTTCAATGAGACAATGTCCGTCCATACATATTATTTGTTCCCCTCCTAGCGTGCCTTTTCCATCCAGTCTGCCCTTATGCCGCGATTCAGGAACACCAATCGGCTTAAGATCAGGAATAAAGTCAATACAAAACTGAATGACCTCCGCATTTTGACGGCCCTTGGAGATGCTTCATTCTGCCCTAGCACGGTTATGAACATATTTATTTAAGACTCCCATGAACCTCTCAAAGGGGAACATATTGTGTAGAAATACAGGACCCAAAACGTTAATCTCTTCGCATAGGTGAACTAGGACGTGCGTCGTGATGTTGAAGAAGGATGGTGGGAACACCAACTCGAAACTGACAAGACATTGCACCAAATCATTCTCTAACCTTGGTATGATTTCTGGATCGATTACCTTCTGAGAGATTGCATTGAGAAATGCACATAGCTTCACAATGGCTAATCGAACGTTTTCCGGTAGAAGCCCCCTCAATGCAACCGGAAGCAGTTTCGTCATAATCACGTGGCAGTCATGAGACTTTAGATTCTGGAACTTTTTCTCTGCCATGTTTATTATTCCCTTTATATTCGACGAGAAGCCAGATGGTACCTTAATACTAAGCAGGCATTCAAAGAAGATTTCCTTCTCTTCTTTGGTAAGAGCGTAGCTTGCATGACCCTGATGTATGCCGTCTTTTCCATGCATACGTTGCTGGTCCTCTCGTGCCTCAGGTGTATCTTTTGTCTTCCCATACACGCCCAAGAAGCCAAGCAGGGTCACACAAAGATTCTTCGTCACGTGCATCACGTTGATTGCGGAGCGGACCTCTAGGTCTTTCCAATAGGGCAGGTTCCAAAATATAGATTTCTTCTTCCACATGGGTGCGCGTCCGTCAGCGTCATTCGGAACAGGTTGTCCACCAGGACCCTTTCCAAAGACCACCTTCAAATCCTTGACCATATAATGTACATCAACACCAGTACAGTGGCGAGGCTTCGTCCGGTGATCCACCTCACCTTTGAAATGCTTTCCTTTCTTTCTTACGGATGCCTGCTCGGAAGAAATCGACGATGTCCCAGGTACACATTCTTCTTACAATTAGCCAAATATATACTGTCAGTATCGTCCAAACAGTGCGTGCATGCGCGGTATCCCTTGTTTGTTTGTCCTGAAAGGTTACTGAGAGCAGGCCAATCATTGATGGTCACGAACAGCAATGCCCTTAGGTCAAATTCTTCCCCCATGTGCTCATCCCACGCACGTACACCTGTTCCATTCCACAGTTGTAAGAGTTCTTCAACTAATGGCCTTAGTTACACATCAATGTCGTTGTCGGGTTGCTTAGGGCCTTGGATGAGCACTGGCATCATAATGAACTTCCGCTTCATGCACAACCAAGGAGGAAGGTTATACAAACATAGAGTCACAGGCCAGGTGCTATGGTTGCTGCTCTGCTCCCCAAAAGGATTAATGCCATCTACGCTTAGACCAAACCATATGCTCCTTGCGTCATCTGCAAACTCCTTCTCGTACTTTCTTTCGATTTTTCTCCACTGCGACCCGTCAGTGGGTACTCTCAACTTTCTGTCTTTCTTACGGTCTTCTCTATGCCATCGCATCACCTTGGCATGCTCTTTGTTTTGGAACAAACGTTTCAACCGTGGTATTATAGGAGCATACCACATCACCTTGGCAGGAATCTTCTTCCTGGGGCGCTCGCCCTCGACATCACCAGGGTCATCGCGGCTGATCTTATAGCGCAATGCACCTACAGGGCAAGCATTCAAATCCTCGTACGCACCGCGGTAGAGGATGCAATCATTAGGGCATGCATGTATCTTCTGCACCTCTAACCCTAGAGGGCAGACAGCCTTCTTTGCTTCGTACGTACTCTCGGGCAATTTGTTGTCCTTTGGAAGCATATCCTTTATCATTACCAGAAACTTTCCAAATCCCTTGTCAGATACACCATTCTCTGCCTTCCATTGCAGCAATTCCAATGTGGTGCCCAGCTTTTTCTTGTCACCTATGCAATTCGGGTACAACAATTTTTTGTGATCCTCTAACATGCGCTGCAACTTCTTCTTCTCCAAATCACTTGCGCAGTTTCTCTTTGCATCGGCAATGGCCCGACCTAGATCATCAACTGGCTCATCTGATGCCTCTTCTTCAGCTTCTTCCCGCATTGCCGGCTCAGCTTCTTTCCGCATTACCAGCTCAGCTTCTTCCCCCATTGTTGTATCATTGTATTCACGGAACCCATGGCCAGGATAGTTGTCGTCGTCCTCTTCTTCTTCATTGTCTTCCATCATAACCCCTCTTTCTCCATGCTTGGTCCAAACATTATAGTGGGGCATGAAACCGGACTTAAACAGGTGGACGTGAATGGTTCTTGACGTATAGTAATTGTGACCATTCTTACAGCCAGCACATGGACAAGGCATAAAACCATCCGCCCGCTTGTTTGCCTCAGCCGCAAGCAGAAATGTATGCACGCCCTCAACGAACTGGGGAGAGCATCGGTCATCGTACATCCATTGCCGGCTCATCTTCATTACACAACACCGAATAGACCAAATTAATACAAGTTCATACATAAAGATCATAGAACACTTAAATGCAACAAACAAATAACTCTCTAGCTAAAGCATTTAAATGCAACAACAAATGCGATCAAGATCGCAACTAAGGTAACAATGGATCCAACAGCATAATGATACCAAGCCTCACTATCGATGGCATATTTTCTAATCTTTCTAATATTCAAGCGCATTTTCTCCATCTTGATCTTGTGATCATCGACGACATCGGCAACATGCAACTCCAATTCCATCTTCTCCCCCTCAATTATTTTCAATTTTTCTTTCAAGTACTCGTTTTCTCTTTCAACTAAATTTAACCTCTCGACAATAGGGTCGGTTGGAATTTCCGGTTCACATACCTCCTAGAAAAAATTTCTATGTCAACTTGATGGGCATAATTTGTCATAAACACGAAATGCAACTAGTTTTAAAAGAGAATATACATACCACATCCGAATCATAACAAGGACGAGGGCCGGCGGGGACGGATATCAAAACCATGGCACTATATGTATAACAAACAACGTACGGGTAAGATAATTATACGAGTAACTATATATCCAAATCACACAAACATCAATTTTTATATAAAATTTCATGAACAAGAGGCTCACCACAAGGTGGTGCCGGCGACGGGACGGTGCGGGCGATCGACGGTGGTTACGACGGAGATTTAGAAGGCACTAAGTAAACCACACCTACATATGCAAACTATTTGTTATTTTTGACCTCAAATTGCATATAAATCAAATAATAGCACATATATATATATATCCTCCCAAATTACTAAACTCACAAATTAATCACTATATAAAGCATTGCAAGAGCTAATCTAGCAATGAGAGATGAAAGGACAAAGTTGCTAACCTTTGTGATCATTTGAATGGATGGGGGCCTTCAAATCTTGACAAATTTTGGGCAAAATGTGTGATGAGCTCGAGAGGAAGAGGGGAAGAATAGAGAGAGGAGAGGGGAAAGGGGAAGAACAGAGCGAGCTCGGGTGGACGAAGGGTTTATGTAGGACGACCTTTAGTACTGGTTCGTGCCAAGAACCGGTACTAAAGGGGCTGGAGGGGCCCCAGTCTGACAACATCCTGCCACCACTCTCATTAGTATCGGTTCGTGGCACGAACCGGTGCTAAAGGTTCGCCACGAACCAGTACTAATGAAAGCGGCCCGGCTAGCCATTGGAACCGGCACTAATGTATACATTAGTGCCGGCTCAAATACAAACCGGCACTAATGTGCTTCACGTTTGACCCTTTTTCTACTAGTGCGTACAATGCCATGCTCGGGTATCTAGCCCTGGCCAAGTTCATGGCGGTGACCCATCACGGCTACAGTGTCCTCAAGATGCCAGGAAGCGACGGGATCATCACGGTCCCATGTGAAGAAAGAGATGTGGTGTGCTCCCTCGAGCGTGCCTTCCAAGCTGCAGCAATCGACAACCCCAACAGCAAGGTCGAGGGCCCTCCTGAGGCCATCCCCAAGAAGAAGAAGCAGCTGCGATGCGCAGCACCTCAGGAGGGTGGCGTCATAGCCACAGCCTCGTCAGGATCAGCGCCCGCTCCAGGGACGCCTCCCTCCATTGCATAGGAAGGCGCGCCCGGCGCCCTTCTCGGGCAGGGCTCAGGGGCTTTCTTCTGGAAGGCCTCAGACCTTGACCACATCATGAGGGAGGCGCTCGGGCACCACTTGGAGGCGTGCTTCACGACATGTTTCTCTCAGGAGGGCACAGGGCAAGGATTGTCCACCGTTCAGGAGTTCATCACCAAGACCACCCAGGAATTGCAAGACGCAAGGGCCATGTGTGGCGACCGCCGCTCACAAGGCGTAGCTCCCCATCTAGGCGAGGATGCCGGGATGTGTGTCTGCATCAACGTTCCAGGGCTCAACAGGGCCGCTTCTCAGGAGCTTTTCTGGCCTTCACGCGTGGGACGCTACGAGGGCCCACCGCACAGCTACGTTCGCATGCCCTTTGGCCTGCCGAGCTTGTCGTTCGCCTACCAGTGCAACTTGCAGCGCATCCTAGCGGCTCAGGAGGCCAGGCACCACGCCGTCCTGATGGAGATGGAGACAGTCCTCAAGGAACCACCTGAGCCCCCAGAGCCTCCCGAGGCTCAGGGCCCCGGTGGCTCGTGAGAAGCAACCCCTTCGCCGTGCACCTTCAGCTGCCCCAAATCTCCTTCATCAACATGACCAGGTGACATCTTTCCAAGTTCATTTAGCTGGGAGCGCCCCTCGGGCTGCATCATTCCCAGGCCATGTGGGTCCATCCCTGTGGCATGTATCCCTTTCTTTGTCTTCAGCTTACCGTGTTGGGGGCGCCCCTCAGGCTGCATCATCCCCATGCCGCTCGGGCCTGACCCAGTGGCACGTATCTTCCATGTACTTATTTAAGCATGCTACTCTCATGTTTGATCTACCTATGATTACTACCTACTCAATCGTCGCCTCCCACGGGGCCTCCTCATGCCGGCATGGTGCTGGTGCACTGGTCCATCCCTACCACATCGATAAACCTGAGCGGTCGAGCTCTGGCTCGCGGCACGCCCTGCGCACGTTACCTCACCAGGCCCTCAGTGCCTTCAGCCCCTCGAAGAGCAACCAGCGGCAGGCTGGCAACCATAATGGCAGATCGTGTTCTGGCTCGCAGGAATCTCATGAGGATAGCACTAGGCGGCACCGCGAGCTCCCACCTCTTCCAAGTAACCCGCTTGCACATTAAAAGGGGGGCTCCTGAGCATCGCGACTCAGGAGCTCTTACTGGCTCTCCAGCCCTCACCCCCTGGCCTTGACCACGGCACGCCACCTTGCATACCAGCGGCGGCTGAGCTCGCTCGAGGGCCGGACCTAAGGACATAGAGCACAAAGGAGAGCATTGAAAGGGGGAGGACTCGTATGGGCCTGACCTAGCTATGCTGCGGATGTTCACGCACAGGTTTGGCGCATCACGAAGAATCGACCCCGGACCGCCAAGATAAGTCACGAGCTCAGATCAACCAATCGTTGGAACCTAGGAGACACGCTCGCCGCAGCCCTGTTGTGGAAACGTCGCCTCCCTTTCTAATCTTACCATGGCTGCTTGAGAGCTAAAGGGGACCCCCTGAGCATCACGCCTCAGGGGCTCTTACTAGACCTCGGGCCGCTCACCGTCTGGCCTTGACCACGACACGCGACCTAGCATACCAGCGACGGTTGAAGCTTGCCTGGGGACCGGGACCTGTCTGCGTAGAGCAACAAGTCGCGAGATTGGAAAGGGAAGACCAAGCCTAAACAAGACTTGCGCTCACAAGGCTTCCATAATTAGGATAATATCAACAAAAGACATTGCGGACCCTTTACACGCCCCCACGGGGTACTTCTTGATTCCTCGCAGGGAACAAAAGACGAGAACCTAGGAGAATCCTATCTACACACCCCCACGGCCGACGCCATCATCAATAGTGGGCCGCGGGAGGCCGGCGCAAACCCCATCCATATCAGTGATGGCAGCGGCTAGATTTTGCGGCCCCTGCTCCGGGCACGGTGAGAGCTCGGCACGTAGCAGTCGTTGCTCGTCTCCGGAGTCTCGTAGAGCTTGGGAGAACCGATGGACTCCCAAGAATCACTGCTGCTGGAGTAGCCGCGAGTGGGGCGCGCCTCATCCTGGCACTCCCCTTCGGAGGAACACTCCAAGCGGTGACCTGAAACGCCCTCGATGCGGCTATATCTCCCACGTGTCGAAGCACGACTTAGAGGCATAAATGCATTGAAAGCAATGTCGCAAGTGTGGTAATCTTTGCAAACAACCCATGTAATACAAGAAGGGAAAAGAGATACATAGTTGCCTTACAATCGCCACTTCACACAATTACATGAATAAAGCATTACATCAACCAGATACAATCAAGGTCAGACTACAGAACCAAAATAAAAGAAGACTACCCCAGATGCTACACAGATCCCCGATCGTCCCAACTGGGCTCCACTACTGATCAACTGGAATGAAACAACACAAAGGACAAGATCTTCATCGAGCTCCTCCTTGAGCTTGGTTGTGTCACCTGCTCGGTAACATCGGCACCTCCAAACTGGTTTTGGAAATATCTGTGAGTCACGGGGACTCAGCAATCTCACACCCTCGCGATTAAGACTATTTAAGCTTATGGGTAAGGTAAAGGTATGATGTGGAGCTGCAGCAAGCGACTAGCATATTTGGTGGCTAACATACGCAAATGAGAGCAAGAAGAGAAGGCAAAAGCACGGTCGAGAAACTATGATCAAGAAGTGATCCTAGAAGAAGCTACGTCAAGCATAACTCCAATACCGTGTTCACTTCCCAGACTCCGCCGGGAAGAGACCATCACGGTTACACACGCGGTTGGTGTATTTTAATTAAGGTCAAGTTCAGGTTTTCTACAACCGGACATTAACAAATTCCCATCTGCCCATAACCGCGGGCACATCTTTCGAAAGTTCAAATCCCTGCAGGGGTGTCCCAACTTAGCCCATCACAAGCTCTCACGATCAACGAAGGATATTCCTTCTCCCAAGACAATCCGATCAGGCTCGGCATCCAGGTTACAAGACATCCTCGACAATGGTAAAACAAGTCCAGCAACACCACCCGAATGTGCCGACAAATCCCTATAGGAGCTGCACATATCTTGTTCTCAGGGCACACTCAGATGAGCACTCCATACAACTAAAACCAAACCTTGAGTTTCCCCGAGGGGGCGCTGCACAGGGCTCTAGTTTGGACCAACACTCAGAGGAGCATTGGCCCCGGGGGGGGGGGGTAAAATAATGATGACCCTTGAGTCTGCAGAACCCAAGGGAAAGAAAAAGCCTAGGTGGCGAATGGTAAAACCAATGTTGGGCATTGCTGGAGGAGTTTTATTCAAGGCGAACTGTCAAGGGGTTCCCATTATAACCCAACCGCGTAAGGAACACAAAATCCTGGAACATAACACCGATATGATGGAAACTAGGGCGGCAAGAGTGGAACAAAACACTAGGCATAAGGCCGAGCCTTCCACCCTTTACCAAGTATATAGATGCATTAATTAAGTAAGAGATATTGTGATATCCCAACAAAATATCCATGTTCCAACATGGAACAAGCTCCAATCTTCACCTGCAACTAACAATGCTATAAGAGGGGCTGAGCAAAGCGGTAACATAGCCAAACAACGGTTTGCTAGGACAAGGTGGGTTAGAGGCTTGGCTTAACAATATGGGAGGCATGAGAAGCAAGTGGTAGGTATCGTAGCATACGCATAGCAAAAGAGCGAGCATCTAGCAAGCAAAGATAGAAGTGATTTCAAGGGTATGGTCATCTTGCCTGAAATCCCGCAAGGAAGAAGAACGAGTCCATGAAGAAGAAAAAGGGACGTAGTCGAACAGGTCCTCACAAACGCGACGTTATCGGAACCATCCCGAAGAAGCAATACCAGAAAGAAGCACACACCATAGTAAACAACCATCACATAAACATGGCATGATGCACAACCAAGTATGATGCATGTCCGGTTTAATGAATAATGGCATGGCAACGTGCAACAAACAACACTACAAATTAAGTGGAGCTCAATATGCCACGGAGTTGCATATTGAAGAAAAACACCACATGACTTATTTAGTTCTCTCTCGTTAGGTACTCAACAATATTAAATGTTGGTTATCATGGCAAGGGGTGAAGCAAATGATAACTACCTATCTAGGCAAGTTTAAATGCGGCCAGAACAACAAAACAACATTTCCGGAAAAACTTCATATGCATATACTAGGTTTGGTACTGTTCTTCCCTAAACACAATTTTAGGGTCGTTAAACATGCAAAGAAATGTCACCATGTTAAACTAGGAATTTTTCTACCCCATTTACATATAAAGTTTGTTAGGTTTGGAGCTACAGTTTATTTAGTTATGAATTAAAGCATCTTAGCATGATATAGGAGCAAATTTAAACAAATAGAATTTTAAACATCTCAAACATGCATGAAAGTTGGACATTGTGAAACTAGATGAAATTCTAAACAAGTTACATGTATAAATTATTTAGATCCGATGCACGGTTGTGAAGTTATTAAATGAATGATCATGAAGGGGTTTTCTGCAAAACAGAAAAGCACTGGATAAAGACTAAATCGCAGACAGGGAAAAAACACTGTATGGGCCGAAACTGGGACAAGCCCAACAGGAAAAAAACAAAAGATGGGGCGCTGCTGGGGGCGTCTCACCATGGGCCAAGGCCCAGTTCGGGTGAGAGGCCGGCAAGGGAGGCGCTGGGCCGGATCTGGCAACGGGGGGAGCGACCCAGGCGCGTGCGGTTGAAGGCAGGGCTCGAGCGGGCGAGGTCAGCGCTCGTTCAATGACGCAGCAGAAGACGGCGGCAGGGACGCAGTCAACGGCGGGGACACAGGGATTCCGGCGAGCGGCAGGATGGAGCAGAAGGGTGGATCCAACGGGCGACGCGGCGGGGAGGTGGCCGGAGGAGGCGGGCCGGGAACCCTTGGGCAGGGACGCGTGGAGGTCGTCCATGGCGTTTGCCTCCTGTTCGTGACAGAGGAAGAGATAAAGCAACATGAGAGAGATAGAGAAGAACCAGAAGGAGGGAGATAGAACGGGAAGGAGAGGGGCAACGAGGACGACGTGCGGTGTCTGGACGGCGAGGTAGGAGACGAGAAGGAGAGGGCACACAGCGGCTTCGGTCGCCGGCGGCCATGGCATCAGGGCGCGAGCCCCTTTCGTTTCCTGGCAAAGAAGAAATCAAACGAGAGGGAGAGGTTAGAGGAGGAAAGAGAGGAAAAACAGGGGGAGAAAAGGAGACATGCGGCGACTCATCTGCTCGTCTTGGAAGGTTCGGGCGGCGGACGGGGCATCTCCGGCGGTGGCGCTCGCCAACACGATCGAGCGGGAGGAGGCTCTCGGCCCGTGCGGGAGCTAGGAGAAGCTGGGGCTGCAGAGGCTCTCTGGGCCGTCGGATCTGAGATCCGGTGGTCCAGATCGGGTGGGAAGAGCTTGTGGGGGTTGGCTGAATCTCGATCCGAAGAGAGGTGGGAGGAGGCTGTGGAGGGGATCCTGAGAGGATTTAGGTGGAGTGGCGGCGGGATGGGACAACTCTCCTTGATTTTAGGGTTTGTCCAAAATAGACTAGAAGTGGAGTATATATACATCATGGTTTAGGTTAGGGGCTACCTCGTCCCTTCGATCGTAATCAGGCGGTCGAGAAAAATATGTTAGGAAATCCAATAAACAAAATGGAGATGTTTTGTATATGTTAGGGGATGGTCCAGACCCGTTGGTAACGACAGAGCGGGTCGGGTTCGGGACAGCTTTCGGACACGTGTGCGAGGAGGGCCGCGAGTTGACGAGAGAGTTTAGGTAGGACCTTACGGTATGTAGTGGACTGAGTAGAAAGTCGAGGGCTGCGGGAGAGAAGAGAGAGAGACCCGGCAGCAGTTTCCGGAGACCGAAAACGTCCAACGATAGACCGACTATAATGTCGCTATAGTTAACCGTTGGGGCGTCAAACGGACTCCAAATGCGATGAAACTTGACAGGCGGTCTATCTACACTATAATAAGACCACACGCCAACTTTCAACCCATTCCGAGAACATTTTCTGGCCACTTATAAAATAATATTTCGGGCGTGCCACGGGCGCGTGCAAGGGTTTCTGGACTCAGAACGGACAACGGAAGGAACGGGGAGGCCAGGACGGATGCATGTTTTGAAAACATGATGATGCAATGCGGATGATGACATGGTAAGATGCAACATGCAAGCAAAAGACAAGGCAACAACAACGAATAACTAGAAGACACCTGGCGCAACGGTCTCAGGGCGTTACACGACCATCCGCTGATATGTCTCCAACGTATCTATAATTTTTGATTGCTCCATGCTATGTTATCTACTGTTTTGGGCAATATTGGGATTTATTATCCACTTTTATATTATTTTTGGGACTAACCTATTAACCGGAGGCCCAGCCCAGAATTGCTGTTTTTTTTGTTGCCTATTTCAGTGTTTCGAAGAAAAGGAATATCAAATGGAGTCGAAACGGAACGAAATCAACTGGAGAAGTTATTTTTGGAAGGGAAGCTGCCGGATGGAGTTGGACCCCACGTCAGGAGCCAAGGGAGGTGCTCACGAGGGTGGGGGCGCCCCCCCTAGGGCGCGCCCCCTGCCTCGTGGGGCCCCCGAAGCTCCACCGACGTACTTCCTGCACCCATATATACTCATGTACCCTAAAACTTCCAGAACAGACAATAGATCGGGAGTTCCACAGCCAGAAGCCTCCGTAGCCACCGAAAGCCAATCTAGACCCGTTCTGGCACCCTACCGGAAGGGGCAATCCCTCTCCGGTGGCCATCTTCATCATCCCGGTGCTCTCCATGACGAGGAGGGAGTAGTTCTCCCTCGGGGCTGAGGGTATGTACTAGTAGCTATGTGTTTGATCTCTCTCTCGTGTTCTTGAGATGATACGATCTTGATGTATCACGAGCTTTGCTATTATATTTCGATCCTATGATGTTTCTTCCCCACTCTACTATCTTGTAATGAATTGAGTTTCCCCTTTGAAGTTATCTTATTGGATTGGGTCTTTAAAGATTTGAGAACACTTGATGTATGTCTTGCCATGCGTATCTGTGGTGACAATGGGATACCACGTGATTCACTTGATGTATGTTTTGGTGATCAACTTGCGGGTTCCGCCCATGAACCTATGCATAGGGGTTGGCACACGTTTTCGTCGTGATTCTCTGGTAGAAACTTTGGGGCACTCTTTGAGGTTGTATTTCTTGGTTGAATAGATGAATCTGAGATTGCGTGATGCATATCGTATAATCATACCCATGGATACTTGAGGTTACATTGGAGTATCTAGGTGACATTAGGGTTTTGGTTGATTTGTGTCTTAAGGTGTTATTCTAGTACGAACTCTAGGGCTGTTTGTGACACTTATAGGAATAGCCCAACGGATTGATTGGACAGAATAACTTTGAGGTGGTTTCGTACCCTACCATAATCTCTTCGTTTGTTCTCCGCTATTAGTGACTTTGGAGTGACTCTTTGTTGCATGTTGAGGGATAGTTATGTGATCCAATTATGTTAGTATTGTTTAGGGAACTTGCACTAGCGAAAGTATGAACCCTAGGTCTTATTTCCATGCATTGCAATACCATCCACGCTCACTTTTACCATTAGTTACCTTGCTGTTTTTATAATTTCAGATTACAAATACCTTTATCTATCATCCATATACCACTTGTATCACCATCTCTTCGCCGAACTAGTGCACCTATACAATTTACCATTGTATTCGGTGTGTTGGGGACACAAGAGACTCTTTGTTATTTGGTTGCAGGGTTGCTTGAGAGAGATCATCTTCATCCTACGCCTCTTACAGATTGATAAACCTTAGGTCATCCACCTAAGGAAAATTTGCTACTGTCCTACAAACCTCTGCACTTGGAGGCCCAACAACGTCTACAAGAAGAAGGTTGTGTAGTAGACATCAAGCTCTTTTCTGGCGCCGTTGCCGGGGAGGTGAGTGCTTGAAGGTGTATCTTTAGATCTTGCAATCGAGTCTTTTACTTTCTTGTTTTATCACTACTTTAGTTTATAAAAGAAAACTATAAAAAATGGAATTAAGGATGCCTCATGTGCTTCATCTTTTTAGTGTCTTTTGTGAGAATAAGGATTCCGATAATTGTGCTCAAGTGCTATAAGAAGAATGCATTAGAATGTTTGGCACTAAATATTTGAATGATGAGCATGATTGCAATGTTGTTAGTATGAATTCCTTGAATACCTATGATGCTAATGATATGCAAAGCCACAAGCTTGGGGAAGCTATGTATGATGAAGATGATATTTTCTGTCCCCCAAGCTTTGATGAGCAAATTTATTATGATGAAAGCATGCCACCTATCTATGATGATTATTGTGATGACACGTATGCTTTAAAGAATAATTATAACAATGAAACTTGTCATCTTGATTTCAATTTTCACTCCCATGATAGTTATTTTGTTGAGTTTGCTCCCACTACTATTCATGAGAAGAAGTTTGCTTATGTGGAGAGTAGTAAATTTTCTATGCTTGTAGATCATGAAAAGAATGGTTTAGGTGCTGGTTATATTGTTTAATTCATTCATGATGCTACTGAAAATTATTATGAGGGAGGAACATATAATCGTAGGAATTGCAATAATACCAAGTTTCCTCTCTATGTGCTTAAAGTTTTGAAGTTATGTTTGTTTTGCATTCCTATGCTAGTTGATTGTTGTTCCCAAAAGTTGTTTGCTCACAAAATCCCTATACATAGGAAGTGGGTTAGGCTTAAATGTGTTACTTATATTCTTCATGATGCTCTCTTTATGTTTCAATTCTTATCTTTTATGTAAGCATCGTTGAAATCATCATGCCTAGCTAGGGGCGTCAAACGATAGCGCTTGTTGGGAGGCAACCCAATTTTATTTTTGTTCCTTGCCTTTTGTTCCTGTTTAGTAATAAATAATTCATCTAGCCTCTGTTTAGATGTGGTTTTATGGTTTTAATTAGTGTTTGTGCCAAGTAGAACCTTTGGGAAGACTTGGGGAAAGTCTTGTTGATCATGCTGTAAAAAACAGAAAATTTAGCGCTCACGAGAATTGCTGCCATTTTTATTTGAAGAGTGCTATTTAGTTAATTATTTTTTCAGATGATTAATAGATAAATTACTCACGTCCAGAAATTTATTTGAGAATTTTATGAGTTCCAGAAGTATACGTTTGATCCAGATTACTACAGACTGTTCTGTTTTTGACAGATTCTGTTTTTCATGTGTTGTTTACTTATTTTGATGAATCTATGGCTAGTAAAAGAGTTTATAAACCATAGAGAAGTTGGAATACAGTAGGTTTAACACCAATATAAATAAATAATTAGTTCATTACAGTACTTTGAAGTGGTGATTTATTTTCTTATACTAACGGAGCTTATGAGTTTTCTGTTAAGTTTTGTGTTGTGAAGTTTTTAAGTTTTGGGTAAAGATTTGGTGGATTATGGAACAAGGAGTGGCAAGAGAATAATCTTGGGGATTCCCATGGCACCCCCAAGATAATCTAAGGACACCTAAAATCCAAAGCTTGGGCATGCCCCGGAAGGCATCCCCTCTTTCGTCTTCGTTCATCGGTAACTTTACTTGGAGCTATATTTTTATTCACCACATGATATGTGTTTTGCTTGGAGCGTCAATTTATTTTGTTAAGATTTTATTTCTGTTATTTATAACAATGTTTTGCATCTTTTATTTCAATAAAAGTGGCATTGATAGCCTTTCCTATGCCTATTCTAGAAGTCCACATGTTGCTGTTTGAAAACAGAAAGTTTACCGCTGTTGCAATAATTCCCTAGAAAATTAAGAATGTGATAAAATGTTGAAACCTTTTTCATATTAAGATCTGATAAATTTACTACAGTGGTATTTTTATTTCATATTTTTTGGAGCTAGGTAAGTATGGATGTTGCTGCATTCTTTACAGACTATCCTGTTTAGGCATATTGCTGTTATGTTTGCAGTGTTTGCATATATTTGCTTCTTTAATGATTCTATTTGAGGATAGGACTATTAAATATACAGAGGCATTTAGTATTCAATGTTGAATAATAATTTTAGTGATTTTCTACAGTAGAGTATGATAAGGTTTTTGCAATGGTTTATACTAACTTATCTCACGAGTCCTCGTTGAGTTTTGTGTGGATGAAGCTTTTGAGATTTAGGGAGACCGTGATATGAGAGGAATTAAGGAGACACAAAAGTTCAAGCTTTGGGATGCCCAAGGCACCCCAAGATAATATTTCAAGAATCCTCAAGCATCTATGCTTGGGGATGCCCCGGTTGGCATCCCACCTTTCTTCTTTAACAACTATCGGTTAGTTTCGGTTGATCCTAAGTTTTTGCTTCTTCACATGATGTTTACCATTCTTCGAATGTCATTTTATTTTGCGTTGCTTGCTGTTTGAATAAAATACCAAGATCTGAAATTCTTAAATGTTAGAGAGTCTTCACATAGTTGCATAATTATTCAACTACTCATTGATCTTCACTTATATCTTTTGGAGTAGTTTGTCATTTGCTCTAGTGCTTCACTTATATCTTTTATATCATGGTGGTAGTTTTATTTTGAATAAATAGATGAACTCTCATGCTTCACTTAGATTATTTTGAGAGTCTTAATAGCATGGTAATTTTCTTAAAATCCTAATATGCTAGGTATTCAAGAATAATAAAAATTTCTTATGAGTGTGTTGAATACTAAGAGAAGTTTGATGCTTGATGATTGTTTTGAGATATGGAGGTAATAATATCAAAGTCGTGCTAGTTGAGTAGTTGTGAAATTGAGAAATGCTTATGTTGAAGTTTGCAAGTCCCGTAGCATGCACGTATGGTAAACGTTATGTAACAAATTTGAAACATGAGGTGTTATTTGATTGTTCTCCTTATGAGTGGCGGTCGGGGACAAGCGATGGTCTTTTCCTACCAATCTATCCCCCTAGGAGCATGCGCGTAGTGCCGAGGTTTTTGATGACTTGTAGATTTTTGCAATAAGTATGTGAGTTCTTTATGACTAATGTTGTGTCCATGGATTATACGCACTCTCACCCTTCCTTCCTTGCTAGCCTCTTCGGTACCGTGCATTGCCCTTTCTCACATTGAGAGTTGGTGCAAACTTTTCTGGTGCATCCAAACCCCGTGATATGATACGCTCTGTCACACCTTATATCTTCCTCAAAACAGCCACCATACCTACCTATTATGGCATTTCCATAGCCATTCCGAGATATATTGCCATGCAACTTTCCATCATTCTGTTCATCATGGCACATTCATCATTGTCATATTGCTTAGCATGATCATGTAGTTGACATAGTATTTGTGGCAAAGCCACCGTTCATAATTTTTCATACATGTCACACTTGATTCATCGCAATCCCGGTACACTGCCGGAGGAATTCATATAGAGTCATCTTTGTTCTAGTATCGAGTTGTAATCATTCAGTTGTAAATAAATATAAGTGTGATGATCATCATTATTAGAGCATTGTCCCAAGTGAGGAATAAAAAATAGAAAGGCCATAAAAAAGGAGAAGGCCCCAAAAAAGAGAAAGGCCATAAAAAAGAGAAGGCCCAAAAAAATGAGAGAAAAAGAGAGAAGGGACTATGTTACTATCCTTTTACCACACTTGTGCTTCAAAGTAGCACCATGATCTTCATAGTAGAGAGTCTCTTGTTTTGTCACTTTCATATACTAGTGGGAATTTTTCATTATAGAACTTGGCTTGTATGTTCCAACAATGGGCCTCCTCAAGTGCCCTAGGTCTTCGTGAGCAAGCAAGTTGGATGCACACCCACTAGTTTCTTTTGTTGAGCTTTCATACATTTATAGCTCTAGTGCATCCGTTGCATGGCAATCCCTACTCCTTGCATTAACATCAATCGGTGGGCATCTCCATAGCCCATTGATTAGCCTCGTTGATGCGAGACTTTCTTCCTTTTTTGTCTTCTCCACATAACCCCCCTCATTATATTCTATTCCACCCATAGTGCTATATCCATGGCTCGCGCTCATGTATTGCGTGAAGGTTTATGAGTTTGAGATTACTAAAGTATGAAACAATTGCTTGGCTTGTCATCAGGGTTGTCCATGATGAGAGTATTCATGTGTGACGAAAATGGAGCATGACTAAACTATATGATTTTGTAGGGATGAACTTTCTTTGGCCATGTTATTTTGAGAAGACATAATTTCTTAGTTAGTATGCTTGAAGTATTATCATTTTTATGTCAATATGAAATTTTGTCTTGAATCTTTCGGATCTGAATATTCATACCACAATTAAGAAGAATTACATTGAAATTATGCCAAGTAGCACTCCACATCAAAAATTCTGTTTTTATCATTTACCTACTCGAGGACGAGCAGGAATTAAGCTTGGGGATGCTTGATACGTCTCCAACGTATCTATAATTTTTGATTGCTCCATGCTATGTTATCTACTGTTCTGGGCAATATTGGGATTTATTATCCACTTTTATATTATTTTTGGGACTAACCTATTAACTGGAGGCCCAGCCCAGAATTGCTGTTTTTTTGCCTATTTCAGTGTTTCGAAGAAAGGGAATATCAAAAGGAGTCAAAACAGAACGAAATCAACTAGAGAAGTTATTTTTGGAAGGAAAGCTACCTGATGGACTTGGACCCCACGACAGGAGCCAAGGGAGGTGCTCACGAGGGTGGGGGGTGGCCCCCCTAGGGAGCGCCCCCCTGCCTCGTGGGGCCCCCGAAGCTCCACCGACGTACTTCCTGCACCCATATATACTCACGTACCCTAAAACTTCCAGAACAGACAATAGATCGGGAGTTCCGCCGCCAGAAGCCTCCGTAGCCACTGAAAGCCAATCTAGGCCCGTTCCGGCACCCTGCCGGAGGGGGCAATCCCTCTCCGGTGGCCATCTTCATCATCCCGGTGCTCTCCATGACGAGGAGGGAGTAGTTCTCCCTCGGGGCTGACGGTATGTACCAGTAGCTATGTGTTTGATCTCTCTCTCATGTTCTTGAGATGATACGATCTTGATGTATCGCGAGCTTTGCTATTATATTTGGATCCTATGATGTTTCTTCACCCCTCTACACTCTTGTAATGAATTGAGTTTCCCCTTTGAAGTTATCTTATCGGATTGAGTCTTTAAAGATTTGAGAACACCTGATGTATGTCTTGCTGTGCGTATCTGTGGTGACAATGGGATACCACGTGATTCACTTGATGTATATTTTGGTGATCAACTTGCGGGTTCCGCCCATGAATCTATGCATAGGGGTTGGCACACGTTTTCATCGTTATTCTCCGGTAGAAACTTTGGGGCACTCTTTTAGGTTCTGTGTGTTGGTTGAATAGATGAATCTGAGATTGTGTGATGTATATCGTATAATCATACCCACGGATACTTGAGGTGACATTGGAGTATCTAGGTCACATTAGGGTTTTGGTTGATTTGTGTCTTAAGGTGTTATTCTAGCACGAACTCTAGGGCTGTTTGTGACACTTATAGGAATAGCCCAACGGGTTGATTGGAAAGAATAACTTTGAGGTGGTTTCGTCCCCTACCATAATCTCTTCGTTTGTTCTCCGCTATTAGTGACTTTGGAGTGACTCTTTGTTGCATGTTGAGGGATAGTTATGTGATCCAATTATGTTAGTATTGTTGAGGGAACTTGCACTAGCGAAAGTACGAACGCTAGGCCTTATTTCCACACATTGCAATACCGTTTACGCTCACTTTTACCATTAGTTACCTTGATGTTTTTGTAATTATAGATTACAAATACCTTTATCTATCATCCATATACCACTTGTATCACCATCTCTTCGCCGAACTAGTGCACCTATACAATTTACCATTGTATTGGGTGTGTTGGGGACACAAGAGACTCTTTATTATTTGGTTGCAGGGTTGCTTGAGAGAGACCATCTTCGTCCTACGCCTCCTACGGATTGATAAACCTTAGGTCATCCACTTGAGGGAAATTTGCTACTGTCCTACAAACCTCTGCACTTGGAGGCCCAACAACGTCTACAAGAAGAAGGTTGTGTAGTAGACATCATCCACATCAGGGCCTATATAAGTAGAACTAGCCACCACAGTAGAGAAGGGACCTTATAACCAACTAATTGGAGATGGATCCAAGATCATCTCACCCACACAAGTTCACCAGGCACCAGAACACCTCAATCTCAGGTGGCTGTTCTTCCACTTGTACTGTTCATCATCAGCCCAAGAGGCAATCCACCACCACCACATTGGAGTTGGGTATTAAACCACAACGGTGGCCCGAACCAGTATAAATCTTATGTCTTTGTCTTGTGAGTTCGTGTAGTTTGTCAGCGAGATCTTAGAGAGCTAGGGCGTGGATCGATAGGGAGAAAACCTTCGCGTGCTACCCAGTGTTCGAACCTTGATGGTATTGCCGGAACCCGTGATCCGACAAGGCCCATGAATATATAGGCTTGTCGCCTGATACGTCTCCAACGTATCTATAATTTTTTATTGTTCCATGCTATTATATTATCAACCTTGGATGTTTTATACGCATTTATATGCTATTTTATATGATTTTTGGGACTAACCTATTAACGTAGAGCCCAGTGCCAGTTTCTGTTTTTTCCTTGTTTTTGAGTTTTATAGAAAAGGAATACCAAACGGAGTCCAATTGACGTGCCAATTTTTGATGATTTTTTATAGACCAAATGAAGACCCCGGAGTAAAATAGTTGGGCCAGGAGAGTCTCGGGCTGCCCACGAGGGTGGGGGGCGCGCCCACCCGCCTGGGCATGGCCCCTGCCTCGAGGACAACCCGAAGACCCCCCCTGACGTGAGACCTACGCCAAAAAATCCTATAAATACTGAAACCTCCAGAAAGCACAATAGATCGGGAGTTCCGCCGCCAAAAGCCTCCATAGCCACCGAAAACCAATCTATGCCCGTTTCGGCACCCTGCCGGATGGGGCAATCCCTCTCTGGTGGCCATCTTCATCATCCTAGTGCTCTCCATGATGAGGAGGGAGTAGTTCTCCCTCGGGGCTAAGGGTATGTACCAGTAGCTATGTGTTTGATCTCTCTCTCTCTCTCTCGTGTTCTTGAGGTGGTACGATCTTGATGTATCATGATCTTTGCTATTATATTTGGATCCTATGATGTTTCTCCCCCTCTACTCTCTTGTAATGGATTGATTTTTCCCATTGAAGTTATCTTATCAGATTGAGTCTATAAGGATTTGAGAACACTTGATGTATGTCTTGCATGGAATACCCGTGGTGATAATGGGGTATTCTATTGATCTACTTGATGTATGTGTTTGGTGATGAACTTGCGGGTTCTGTGACCTCGGGAATCTATGCATAGGGGTTGGCACACGTTTTTGTCTTGACTCTCTGGTAGAATCTTTGGGGCACTCTTTGAAGTTCTATGTGTTGGTTGAATAGATGAATCTGAGATTGTGTGATGCATATCATATAATCATACCCACGGATACTTGAGGTGACATTGGAGTATCTAGGTGACATTAGGGTTTTGGTTGATTTGTGTCTTAGGGTGTTATTCTAGTACGAACTGTAGGGATGTTTGTGACACTTATAGGAATAGCCCAACGGATTGTTTGGAAAGAATAACTTTGAGGTGGTTTCGTACCCTACCATAATCTCTTCGTTTGTTCTCCGCTATTAGTGACTTTGGAGTGACTCTTTGTTGCATGTTGAGGGATAGTTATGTGATCCAATTATGTTATTATTGTTGAGAGAACTTGCACTAGTGAAATTATGAACTACGGGCCTTGTTTCAACGCATTGCAATACCGTTTACGCTCACTTTTATCATTAGTTACCTTTCTGTTTTTATATTTTCAGATTACAAAAACCTATATCTACTATCCATATACCACTTGAATCACCATATCTTCGCCGAACTAGTGCACCTATGCAATTTACCATTGTATTGGGTGTGTTGGGGACACAAGAGACTCTTTGTTATTTGGTTGCAGGGTTGCTTGAGAGAGACCATCTTCATCCTACGCCTCCTACGGAATGATAAACCTTTGGTCATCCACTTGAGGGAAATTTGCTACTGTCCTACAAACCTCTCCACTTGGAGTCCCAACAACGTCTACAAGAAGAAGGTTGTGTAGTAGACATCAAGCTCTTTTTTGGCGCCGTTGTCGGGGAGGTAAGTGCTTGAAGGTATATCTTTATATCTTGCAATTGAGACATTTAGTTTCTTGTTTTATCACTAGTTTAGTTTATAAAAGAAAATTACAAAAAATGGAATTAAGTTTGCCTCATACGCTTCATATTTTTAATATCTTTCGTGAGTATGATGGAAAGGAAAATTGTGCCAAAGTGTTAGAAGAAGAATGCATTAAAATGTTTGGCACTAAATCTTTGAATGATGAGCATGATTGCAATGTTGTTAGTATGAACTCCTTGAATATCCATAGTACTAATGATGATTGCACTAGTTATCATGAAAATGTCTCCTATAAACATGTCAATTTTGTGGAGTGCATTGGGTTTGCAAGTACACACCAAATAGGGAAGATAGATATTGCAAGAGGCATAAGCATTTAGAAAATAAATTGTTGCAAGAAAGGCTAGATGTTTGTGCTGAAAATTTATATTTTCTTAGCCGTACTTGTGAACTTTGCAATGAATGTGGTCATTTAACCATCCGATGCAAATTGTTTCATGATCTAATCGTTTCCAAAAATTGTGATGACTTGATTTCCCTTGCACATCATAATGAACTTAGTTTGCTTATGGGTTATGAAGAAATGAAACGTATAACTAACTATCTTCTAGTATTTGCCCGTGATAAACTTCTTGGTTTTGATCTAGAGGAAATTTATATGTATTGTGCGGCGAATTGTATTGAAAATCCTTATATTGCCAACTACATAAAGAAAATAAAACAAATAGAAGATGAAGAGAATACTAATGAAAGGGAAGGGACTTCCCAATATCCTCCTATTATTTCTTATGATGAATCAGGTAACGAGGAGGAGCCTTCTATTCAACCAATCTCATTAATAAGGAGCTCTAAAAAGAGGATTGAACCCACACATGATGTGGTTAAGAAGAAGAAAAGAAAAAGGAAGAGAGGTAAAAAGATATCTCTCCCAAATAATGCTGCTCCTATTACTGTTGTGCCTCATGAAAATATAATTGTGGAAGATGATGCACTTGATGATGATCTCGTTATGCCCATTGCTTGTTGTGATGATTATGATTGGGAAGATAATCATACTTCTTATGATCTTGAAAATCTTTTTGGCACTTGCTTGGAAGAATATGCTAATTGCTATAATATTGGTGCTATCTATACTATTAATGATGAGGGTGATTATGCTTATGATATGAAAAGGCCCAATTTTGGGGATGCTATGTTTGATGAAGATGATGTTTTTGAGACTATATTTACTGCAATTAATTTTTGTCCCAAGCTTGGGGATGCTACATTTAATGAAGATGATATTTTTAGTCTCCCAAGTTTTGTTATGCAAATTTATAATGATGATAGCATGCCTCCTGCTTATGATGATTATATTGATGAAAGTGGGTTTGGAAGAGTGTCAACTTTAGGAAGTAATGATCCCACTATTTTGGAGGATGTTGAATCTTATTATGATAATTATGAAAGTGGATTTGGAGAGGTCATGACTTTATTTAGTGATGATTCCACTATCTTGGAAGAGGTTTCAATCGATTATGATGAGAACAAAGTTGCTACTTATGATAATTATTGTGATGATACATATGCTATAAAAAGTAGTGATGATTATACTTATAAAACTTGTCATGATTATGATTACCCTTTTTCTGAACATTACTTTTTTAATGTGGAAACAATTTATAGTATTCGAGTCTCTTATGATACTCCCACTATTCCGAATGAGAAGAATTTTGCTTATGTGGAGAGTAGAAAATTTTCTATGCTTGTAGATCATGAAAAGAATGCTTTAGGTTCTGGTTATATTGTTGAATTCATTCATGATTCTACTGAAAATTATTATGAGGGAGGAATATATGCTTGTAGGAATTGCAATAATATCAAGTTTCCTCTCCATGTGCTTAAAGTTTTGAAGTTATGCTTGTTTTGCCTTCCTATGCTAGTTGATTATTGTTCCCATAAGTTGTTTGCTCACAAAATCCCTATTCATAGGAAGTGGTTTAGACTTAAATGTGCTAGTCATATTGTTCATGATGCTCTCTTTATGTTTCAATTCTTATCTTTTATGTGAGCATCGTTGAAATCATCATGCCTAGCTAGGGGCGTTAAACGATAGCGCTTGTTGGGAGGCAACCCAACTTTATTTTTGTTCCTTGCTTTTTGCTCCTGTTTAGTAAAAAATAATTTATCTATCCTCTGTTATGATTGAGTTTTTATTTTTTAATTAGTGTTTGTGCCAAGTAGAACCGTTGGGAAGACTTGGGGAAAGTCTTGTTGATCTTGCTGTAAAAAAAAGAAACTTTCACGCTCACGAGAATTTCTGCCATTTTTATTTGGTAAGTGCTATTTAGTTAATTATTTTTGAAGATTATTAATAGATAAATTCCTCACGTCCAGAAATTTATTTTAGAATTTTTGAGGTTCTATAAGTTTGCATTAGTTACATATTACTACAGACTGTTTTGTTTTTGACAGATTCTGTTTTCTATGTGTTGTTTACTTATTTTGATGAATCTATGGCTAGTAAAAGAGTTTATAAACCATAGAGAAGTTGGAATACAGTAGGTTTAACACCAATATAAATCAATAATGAGTTCATTACAGTACCTTGAAGTGGTGTTTTGTTTTCTTTCGCTAACGAAGCTTACGAGATTTTCTATTTTGAGTTTTGTGTTGTGAAGTTTTCATGTTTTGGGTAAAGATTTGATGGATTATGGAATAAGGAGTGGCAACAGCCTAAGCTTGGGGGTTCCCAAGGCACCCCAAGTAAATATTCAAGGACAACCAAGAGCTTAAGCTTGGGGATGCCCTGGAAAGCATCCCCTCTTTCGTCTTCGTTCATCGGTAACTTTACTTGGAGCTATATTTTTATTTGCCACATGATATGTGTTTTGCTTGGAGCGTCATCTTATTTTATTTTATTTTCTTGCTGTTTTAATAAAATACAAAGATCTGAAATTATTAATGTTAGAGAGTCTTCACATAGTTGCATAATTATTTGACTACTCATTGATCTTCACTTATATCTCTTGGAGTAGTTTGTTGTTTGCTCTAGTGCTTCACTTATATCTTTTTAGAGCACGGCGGTGGTTTTATTTTGAAGAAATTGTTGAACTCTCATGCTTCACTTATATTATTTTGAGAGTCTTTAGAACAGAATGGTAGTTTGCTTTTGTTATGAAACTAGTCCTAATATGATGGGCATCCAAGAGGGATATAATAAAAACTTTCAAATAGAGTGCTTTGAATAATAAGAGAAGTTTGATACTTGATAATTGTTTTGAGATATGGAGATGGTGATATTAGAGTCGTGCTAGTTGAGTAGTTGTGAATTTGAGAAATGCTTGTGTTGAAGTTTGTGATTCCCGTAGCATGCACGTATGGTGAACCGTTATGTTAAGAAGTCGGAGCATGATCTATTTATTGATTGTCCTCCTTATGAGTGGCGGTCGGGGACGAGCGATGATCTTTTCCTACCAATCTATCCCCCTAGGAGCATGCGCGTAGTACTTTACTTCGATAACTAATAGATTTTTGCAATAAGTATGTGAGTTCTTTATGATTAACGTTGAGTCAATGGATTATACGCACTCTCACCCTTCCACCATTGCTAGCCTCTCTAGTACCGCGCAACTTTCGCCGGTACCTTAAACCCACCATATACCTTCCTCAAAACAGCCACCATACCTACCTATTATGGCATTTCCATAGCCATTCCGAGATATATTGCCATGCAACTTCCCACCGCCCCGTTTATTATGACACGCTTCATCATTGTGATATTGATTTGCATGATAATGTAGTTGACATCGTATTTGTGGCAAAGCCACCGTTCATAATCCTTTCATACATGTTGCTCATGAGTCATTGCACATCCCGGTACACCGCCAGAGGCATTCATATAGAGTCATATTTTGTTCTAAGTATCGAGTTGTAATTCTTGAGTTGTAAGTAAATAAAAGTGTGATGATCATCATTATTATAGCATTGTCCGAGTGAGGAAAGGATGATGGAGACTATGATTCCCCCACAAGTCGGGATGAGACTTCGGACGAAAAATAAAAAACATAAAGGCCATAAAAAAGAGAAAAGGCCCAAAAAATTAATAAAAAAAGAAATGAGAGAAAAAGAGAGAAGGGACAATGCTACTATCCTTTTACCACACTTGTGCTTCAAAGTAGCACCATAATCTTCATGATAGAGAGTCTCCTATGTTGTCACTTTCATATACTAGTGGGAATCTTTCATTATAGAACTTGGATTATATATACCAATAATGGGCTTCCTCAAATTGCCATAGGTCTTCGTGAGCAAGCAAGTTGGATGCACACCCACTTAGTTTCTTTTTGAGATTTCATACACTTATAGCTCTAGTGCATCCGTTGCATGGCAATCCGTACTCACTCACATTGATATCTATTGATGGGCATCTCCATAGCCCGTTGATACGCCTAGTTGATGTGAGACTATCTTCTTCTTTTCGTCTTCTCCACAACCACCATTCTATTCCACCTATAGTGCTATGTCCATGGCTCACGCTCATGTATTGCGTGAAGATTGAAAAAGTTTGAGAACATCAAAAGTATGAAACAATTTCTTGGCTTGTCATCGGGGTTGTGCATGATTTAAATATGTTGTGTGGTGAAGATGGAGCATAGCCAGACTATATGATTTTGTAGGGATAACTTTCTTTGGCCATGTTATTTTGAGAAGACATGATTACTTCGTTAGTATGCTTGAAGTATTATTGTTTTTATGTCAATATTAAAATTTTGTCTTGAGTCTTATGGATCTGAATATTCTTGCCACAATAAAGAAGATTACATTGAGAAATATGCTTGCTAGCGTTCCACATCAAAAATTCTGTTTTTATCATTTACCTACTCGAGGACGAGCAGGAATTAAGCTTGGGGATGCTTGATACGTCTCCAACGTATCTATAATTTTTGATTGTTCCATGCTATTATATTATCAACCTTGGATGTTTTATATGCATTTATATGCTATTTTATATGATTTTTGGGACTAACCTATTAACCTAGAGCCCAGTGCCAGTTTCTGTTTTTTCCTTGTTTTTGAGTTTTACAGAAAAGGAATACAAAACAGAGTCCAATTAACGTGCCAATTTTTGAGGATATTTATGGACCAAAAGAAGACCCCAGAGTAAAAGAGTTGGGCTAGGAGAGTCCCGGGCTGCCCACGAGGGTGGGGGCGCGCCCACCCCTGGGCGTGGGCCCCTGCCTCGTGGACAACCCGGAGACCCCCCTGACGTGACACCTACGCCAAAAAATCCTATAAATACTGAAACCTCCAGAAAGCACAATAGATCGGGAGTTCCTCCGCCAGAAGCCTCTGTAGCCACCGAAAACCAATCTAGACCCATTCCGGCACCCTGCCGGAGGGGGCAATCCCTCTTCGGTGGCCATCTTCATCATCCCGACGCTCTCCATGACGAGGAGGGAGTTGTTCTCCCTCGGGGCTGAGGGTACATACCAGTAGCTATGTGTTTGATCTCTCTCTCTCTCTCTCGTGTTCTTGAGGTGGTACGATCTTGTTGTATCGCGAGCTTTGCTATTATGTTTGGATCCTATAATGTTTCTCCCCCTCTACTCTCTTGTAATGGATTGAGTTTTCCCTTTGAACTTATCTTATCGGATTGAGTCTTTAAGGATTTGAGAACACTTGATGTATGTCTTGCGTGGGATTCCCGTGGTGACAATGGGGGTATTCTCACTACTAGGAAAAGGCCTACTAATGGCGCACCTAATTTGGCCATTAATGGCGCATTAGTGGTGCGCCATTAGTAGCACGCCATTAGTATATTTTACTAATGGCGCACCACTGGTGCGCCATTAGTATCTCGTATACTAATGGCGCACCTCAGATGCGCCATTAGTATATACAACAGTGCGCCATTAGTATGCCTCCCAAGGGGCCATGTATACCCAGGTGCTTCGTCATACTAATGGCGCACTGTTTAGTGATGCGCCATTAGTATCCTTTGGCATACTAATGGCGCACTATGATGTGATGCGCCATTAGTATGAATATTAGGTTTTTTTTATTTTTTAATTTTCTGTTTTTTGCACAGGTTACAAAATGTATAATTGGCCAAAATATAGACAGCACACATCAACAACAGATTCATCGAATACAATAGAAGATTAGTCTCTGAATACAATTCATCATTTTAGTCTCCGAATACAAGTCATCATATTAGTCTCCGAATTGAAAAGACCGAACAAAGATAGAACATTATATTACAAGTCTCGAGACCGCGAGTTTGTCTTCACATTACAAGTCGATATCGATCATCTAAACTACCATCACATAGAAGAGAGCTTGCGGTCATCACGATGAGCATCATCACGATGAAACTCGTCTTCATCCGGTTCCTCCAACGCTCCCTCCCCTCTCCCGCTAGATAGCGGGCGTATCTAGATTCGGCCTCGGCCCTAGTGGCGTACCCTTTGTAACTGTTACCGCTGAATCGGTGAACCTGTCTCCGACACTCCTCCCAGTCGTCGTAGACTCCGGGAACCTTACCCTTGTACACGACATACACGGCATCGCTATGCAGTAGCCAAACGAAATGTTAGTACCAATTCACAGACAATACATAAGCAATATATAAGTATGCAACAGAACGATCGGAAGAGAAAAGCAAGACATTAATAGCATCGATTACATCTTAAGTTGAACGACTCTCGAAACCAAAGAGACATACTACAAGTTCATTAAAGTTTAATTACAACATGAGCCAATCGATGTTTCAGAACTAGACACAGCATCACTGCTTTCGACTCGACTCAAGGGACCGGAGCATGGATGAAGCCGCCGTCTATCGTGGGAGTCATGAAAGAACGGGCGTTGTCAGCCTGCATTTGTAGTATTGTGTCGATGTCACTGTTGGATGGTTGATTTCTGAGGTAGAACTGCCCCGCGGTACGAAGGACATCTTGATGGGTGATTTCCGCAAACTCCGACTGGATGTGAAAGAATCCTTGTCTGATGTCCGCGTCCTGGATTGCCGACACGCTCGCGGCCCAATCTTTGAGTCTACTCGGTAGCAGAAGTTGCTGATGGTCCCGTACGATCGCCCGCATGTGATGGATGGCGTAGTAGGCACCCTTCTGACCGCTAGGCGGCTGCTTGACGCAGCAGAACATCGTATTGTGGGAGAACACGTGCTTGCCGTACTTACGAATAGGCCTGGTGAAGGTGCGTCCAGATTTGACGTAGCCGGGGAGAACATCATCAAGAACCTTCTTGACATTTGTGTAGTCTACGTTCGACTGACGGTCCGAGTCGAAATACGTGGCCATGGAATATTTGGGGCTTAGGAGGATGAGCGTGCAATGTGTGTCACTGCAGAAAACACGGAATGTTAAAAGAAAAACGATAGAAATCTAAGAATTCATATGTTACGGGGCGGTTGAGGGGAGGACTTACTCGGGAAAGTAAGGCACGAGGAATTTATCCTTATCTTGGTTTGCCAGAATGACGCCTTCGAGGTAAGAACTCGCGACTTGCCGGTCCCCAGCGCTGCCCAAGATCTTGGCACGCATGTAGAAGGGGTCGACTATCACGATGTCCGGGGTCTTGTCGCGAATGATCCGCATCTCCATACTCAGCGAAAATAGCCGAACGAAGGTGTAGTGCAGTGGATGAAGGTTCAACATAGCGTGGATGTCATCAAACCGCAGGACGATCGTACCCCCGATGGAGTTATCCACAAAGCCCTTGCCCTCTGGCACCTTGGCCGCGAAAACCGGGTATGCCACATCCTTCTCTCCGAGACGCCGCTTCTCCAAAGAAAGAACATTGTCATGCAGACTCCGCATAGCACCGGTTGCAGCATCGAGCATATTTCTCGGTAGCATCGGCCTACCCGCCACATGCACCCTCCTCGAGATATCCTCAGGTGAAGGTGGCCCGTCCTGAGCACGGATCGTACTCGGTGCCGGCTGGCCCGCACCCTTGTTAGTCTTTCTTTTGCATGCCTTCTTCTTCTCCTGTAATGGGACCGAGTTCTGCTCACAGACCGCCTTCTTGAGTGTGTTGGGGCTGATCATATTTCACACCTCGCCTATCTGAGGCTCGGTGAAGTCGGCAGCTGGAGGCGTCTCCTGAGAGCTGAACTGCAGACGACGCCTGTTGCAACTTGGCTTCTCCGCGGTACCAGCTAGATCGCGCACGTCTTTTGTTGGGTTGGGTTCTTGAGAAGGAGGCCCCATGAAGTCGCCACCGTACCCATGATCGGCAAAGTACTGATCGACGTTGGCAAATGTATCGTCGTCGCCGTCGTTCTGATCCTGTGCCATATGCATGTTTGGATCCAGTGGCATAGGGATGTCTGGCACCGTTGCGGCGGTCTTGCCATGGGGCCGACTTGGCGCCGGCACGACTGGCGGTGTTGTCTTTGGGGTGGTGTCCCCTGCCCCCAAACGAATCTGGCTCTTCGGCCAAAGCAGGGGCCAGCTTAGGCAGGCGCTGAGGGTCATCACGTCATCATCGTCGGCCCCGACAGGTCGAATCGGAGGCAACAACTCATCGCAGCTTGGCAGCACCCGAACCAGTTGAACACTAAACAAGTTGGGTGGCATCTGGGTACCGTGGAACAAGGGGTTTCCCGGTTGAACTATTTTGCCCTTGGCGACATCGACCAACTCTTTGTTCACGAAGTGCAGGAGAGTGCACGGAACGTCGGCGGCGCCCTGCGAAAACATGTAGGGCGTCAGGGATGCCCAGTCAAAGGCAAGGAGATGATGTCCTCGGCCGAGAGAGGCTTAATTAGTTACCGTGATGATGGCGTCGAGCTCGGCTAATGTCGAGGCACCGCCAACGGTGGGCGTGCAGTTTACGGAGGGGCCGCTTGCTGCAGAGGTGCCGGCCGACGTACACCCGGGTGCATTAAGCTCCCGTGCCGGCGTCGGAGACACCAATGCCGCCTCCGCCGGAGACACCAATGGCCCCGCCATCGCGTTCTGCGAGTTGCTGGCCGTGAAGCTAGGAATCGGGGGGCGGCCCCTGTTGGCCGCCCGCAATCCACGCACTAATCCCCTGGATCAAGGTAGGCACAATGGCGGTGATCTTCGCTCCGAGTTGTTGTTGCACTTGCTCTTGGACAATCTCCGGAATCCACGCCACCTGTGCCCTGAGTTCTTGAACCTCGCGCGCCTGGCTTTCCGAGCTGGTCTTTTTCTCCTTTCGCCCACCAGTGTTATAGTATGACGACCATTTTGGCGACAAGTCTTTGCCGGCCACACGACCAGCTGACGTCGGCTTACTGAGCTTATCCTTGTTCTTCATTACATTCAACGCCCTATTTAGAGTGGTGTCCCAAGGGTTGCTCTTATTCGACCCCGCGCTACTGCTTTCAGTCGCCTGTGGAAGGAATGTGAACCATTTAGAAATTTGGCTTCATTAATTAGAATGCAACCATATGGAGCTAATTACGTGGGGGTGTATTCCTTACCAGAACAAGCTCAAGCGCCCTGGTCTTCGGATCCGTGGTAAGCTCCTTTGTTTTCGGGTCCTTCTTGTACCGGGCCCTGACAAAGTTCCTGGTCTGCTTGTCACTGTATTTATCGAAGAGGGGCGGTAGGCCTTGCTCGGCACGGTCCGCCTCCTCCTTGTCCCATATAGGCTCCGCCACTCTGTAACCGCCGGGACCGAGTGTGTGTTCCCCTAAGTTCAGCTCCCGCATTTCTTTCCCCCACTTACTTGATTCGGAGTTTGCGGTGCTCGAGCAATTGATCTTGAAGTCGTTGTAGTCATCTTCGGTGATCGAAGGATTTTTCTCCTTGATCTTCTCATAAATCTCACCTTTCTCGATCATTCTCTTCACATTGCTTTTCCAAGTAGACAGGGCCTTGCTCATCTTCGTGAGGGCAGCATTGTTCACTTTGTTCCCTTTGAGGCTTGTGTTTTTAAATTCAGCGGGGAACTTGTATCGTTCGTGCAGCTTCGTGAAGAGGAGGTTGTGCAAATTCCCTCGGTCAGGATGCCTCAGGTTCTCGGTGTTGATCGAGACGGTGCTCTGGAGAATGCACCCGAGCTGAAGCGAGTACCCCTTGACTATTTGTTCGGGCGCCGTTGGATTCCCGTCGGAGTCCACTTCAGTAACTTCCTCCTTGAGGGTGCGGAGCACGGTCGGGCGCCGGTCCTTCCGTTGCCTCTTCGGTTGGCTGCCATCTGTGCGTGCGCCGCCATCATCAGTGGTGGCATCCTCGGTGGCACCATCAGTGGTGGCATCAGTGGGGTCATCCTCGGCGGTACCATCAGTGGTCTCAGGATCGATGGGGAAGGCGGCGTCCTCATACAAGTGAGGTTGTTCCTCCATCTCCTGGGACAGCTCCCAGAATTTCTTGCCGCCCGAACCCCCGGCCTCATCGTTGTTGTCCATGTTTCTCTATAAATAGGAACAAAGTTTGGTCAAAAAGTTGGTTATTGTCAAGGAACAAGATCTCTAAGTTGACCAAATAACCTAATTCTCGAGGAATGTTGCCAAAAAGTTGGTTATTGTCAAGGAACAATTGAGAGATGTTTGTGATATTGCCTAGGTGTTTTGGGATAGAACCTATTAGTGTGTTGTTGCTAAGGTCCAAGTCCACGTTCTCAGGGTAACCTAGTTCTTGAGGGGTGTGTCTAGAAAGTTGGTTGCTACAAAGATACAAGGTTGTGAGTTTGGTCAAATTGCCTATGATGTTTGTGATATTGCCTTGGATCTTGAAGGCACTGTTGCATGATGCAGTGGTACAGCCAGCATGGGACCTCATCTTTGCAGGCTAATTTTCTAGATTGTAACACTGGGATTTGTGCACAAGCTAAGCTAGCTAAGACAGTAGCTTCCTTGCAACCCACAAAAGACAAAGGAAAAGGGGTGAAAAGGGGGAGATGGTTAGCTTTGATGAGCAGGCAACATCTTCCTAACCCCCTTCTTCTTGTCTCCTCTCACTATCTCTCTCACACACATGACAAGCAAGGGTGTCTGAGTGTGTGAAAAAAATACTAAACTAATCCAACCACTAAAGCAAAATAATTTTATTTCGGTTGAGAATCGGGCACCTTCTAGGTCAAGAAAATTGGGCATGACCTTTGCTAATTTTCTTGACCTAGGAGTGCCCCATTTCTCAACCGAAACGGAAATTAATCAACGTTTCAGGAGAAAGGGGTCATTTTAGAAGATCACAAGTAGCAGCAGCATCACTTGACAAAATCACAACTAGCAGCAGCATCACAAGTAGTACAGCAGGAACATCATCACAAGTAGTACAGCAGCAGCAGCATCATCACAAGTAATACACTTAGCTACCAGTTCAGAAATACAGCTAAGATAAGATCATCACCACATTTTAGAAACATAGCTCATCATTTTCATTCTTGCAGATAAGATCATCACCACATTTCAGAAATACAGCTTCATAGGTTGTTCTCTGTATGCAAGCACAAGTGACATGAAAATGCTTGGCAATAGCACAAGTGACATGAAAATTCAGGAGTAGGAGATCACAAAAGTACAGTCCACAGGTTACTCCAAGTTTCTGAATTTTTAGTAAATTTTCTGTAAGAAAAGAACTAAAAGAAAAGAAATCCTAGCGTCAAAAAATCTGGAGCAAGTCCTAGCAGAACCACAAAATGTTCATCTACTCAAATTAATGTCCAAACAGTGTCATATCTGAAATTAACCTGTCATGTTCACTACTCAAACATGAAGTACCAGTGTCATATCTGAAATTAACCTATCATATACTCAAATTAAAGTACTCAATTTTCTGCCCTCAAACAGTCAATGGGGTCAAAAAGCATGTAATCAACATAAACAACAATGCAGCATGTCCCCCAGATGTGAGTTTTACTCCAGTTAAGCATAGACCCAGTTTTATGCCCTAACTTGCAATTTTGTGCATGGACATTCAAATCATAAGTGCACAAGTCAGTCGATTTTACAGATACTTTACCTGATGCAGGCTAGCACGTATTCCACAGGGAAACATATGCATTTGTACCAATACTAGTTTACCAGAAAAACAGAAAATGATGGGTATACATACAGATGGCTACTGCAACTGATTCTGAATAAATAAGCACACACACAGCTTAAACAACAACATAAGCTAATACATGTCCCTTGAAAATCTGCATGTACCTACAAGCCAAATTTGGAGCCTTGTACTGCAATGCAGGACCCAAATAACATCACACAAGGTAACTGCAACTGATTCCTGAGCAGTCGATGAACATACAAGCATGTATTGTAAGCACCAATTTGTAACTAGGCTACATGTCCCTTGAAAATCATCATGTACATACAAGCCAATTTGAAAGCTTTCTCCCCCACAATGCAGAACCCAGTACATCGCTAGCAACATCGGTTAATCAGAAAACGAAATGATGACTGCACCCATGGTAAGTAACTGTCAACGAAATTTCTATATTCATGTAGCGTGCGCGCGAGGGGGAGAGGGGGAGAGGAGGAGGGGGAGCTCACGGGGGCAGTGGGGCGCGGGGAGGATGTCGGGGACGACGACGACGACGCATGGGAGGAGGCGACGAGGTCCGGGTGGTGGTGGTGCTCCGGCGACGGTGGTGTGGACGGGGCGGTGTCCGGGCCGCTGGCGACGAGGGAGGCGGGGCGATGGGCGCAGGGGCAAGGCGCCTCGATCCAGATCGCGTTTGGGAGGAGATGAGGACGACGGGGCGGCGTCGCGGCGTCGGGGCGGCGTCGAGGCGGCGGGGCAGCGGCGTCGGGAGAGGAGAGGGGAAGGGGATCGAGGGCGAGGGCGAGGGAGAGAGAGGGGATAGGGAGGGGCCGGGGAGGAAATATGGATGGCACAATACTAATGGCGCACCGCACCCTGGTGCGCCATTAGTAGTTTTTTTTCTTATACCAATGGCACAATACTAATGGCGCACCACCCCTCGGTGCGCCATAAGTACATCCATACTAATGGCGCACCTCACCGTGGTGCGCCATTAGTATTTTTTTTATTTCTGCTCGAGCCAACAGGTTATCTTCCACCGGACCTGATCCACACCAAGTCCCCTCTACTAGCTCGACTGGTCAGCAGCCAGTTCTCACACCAGGAGGTCCTGGGTTCGATTCCCAGGCTCCACAATTTTTTTTATGCATTTAAAATGCTGTTTGATACTTATTTGTGTTTAAATATGTTCAAACTTGTTTAAATCATAACAGTAATATTTTTTATAAGACAGTAATAATTTTTTAAAAAATATCATCAAACAGTAATGCCGGTGGAGCGGGGGAGGGTGCGCGGGGTGCGGGGGGTCGGCGGCGGCGGTTGAGTAGGGGAGGGGTGCGGGGGGTCGGTGGCGGCGGCCGGTGGACCGGGGGGTTCTCGGCGGCGAGGGGGACCGGATCTGGCGAGGTGGGATAGTGATCGGGATGGAGGGGGATCGAGATCGAGTGTCGATGAAATTTAAAAATATTCATGATAGTTCAAAAAGTGCCCATGAAATACAATCGAGAAATGAAGGCTACGATTTAAATACAATCGATCTTAGCTAGCTATCTGTTCACAATCTTCTTGCCCTTCTTTTTCGCAAATGGAGTTCTTCTGTGGAATGGACGTCCTTTAGGTAGGGTGGTCCTGCTTCTTCTTGTGGTGTATGCTGCTACTTCATCATCGTCGTCATGTTCGATCCTCGGGTCGCCGTACTTGTCGAAGTCTTGCTCATTGGCTACTCCATCCATTCCGATGATCTTCCTTTTGCCTCTCCTCACGACAACACGACTGGGCTTTGACGGGTCGGTAATGAAGAAGCATTGGTCCACTTGGGAAGCCAGTACCCATGGCTCATTTTTCGCGGTGACGTTTGCACCCGCGGTCTTGGATTTGGCTTCGGGTATAACCATGGTGGTGAAATACCGGTCTTCTTTTAGGACGCTCTTGGCCCATCTGACATGGAACATCGGGACCTTCTCTCCAGTGTAGCTCAGCTCCCAGATCTCCTCGATCCTTCCATAGTATCTGTCCTTGTCGTTACCGGTGTAGGATTCCATCGTTACCCCGGAGTTCTGATAACCATCGCTCTTCATGTCCTTGGCCTCGGTGTAGAATGTGTAGCCGTTGATATCGTACGCCTCATAGGTCATCAGGTTGTGCTCGGCACCCTGTGACAAGGCGAATATGAGTTGTTCTTTCGCAGAAGAATCCTCATGTAAAGGGTACGATAGAAGCTTCTGCTTGAACCAACGTGTGAAACATGAGTTGTGCTCTTTGAGTATATCTTCGTCCGTCCTCTGTTGGCCTCGGTCATTGTACGTCTTCTTAATAAAAGTTTTGTGCTGTACCACCCAAGGATCGACCACGTCTATGTGTTGTAGCGCGACTAGGTTTGCTCTTTCAAAGTCGGCGAGTCGACCCTCGAATTCGACATGCATTTCGCGACGACCCTCACGGTGACCCCATCCAGCGAGCCTGCAGAGGTGCCTGTTGACGGGCAGACCAACGGGGTTCTCGATGCCTAGATAATTCATGCAGTAGGAGATGCACTCTTCGGTCAGAAAGCCCCTGGCTATGCTTCCCTCTGGACGTGACATGTTGCGAACGTATCCTTTGATGACACCATTCATCCTTTCGAACGGCATCATGCTGTGCAGGAACGTCGGCCTGAGTTGGATGATATCGTCCATGATATGGACCAGCAGATGCACCATAACGTCGAAGAATGCGGGCGGGAAGTACATCTCAAGCTCACATAGTATCACCACGATCTCTTCCTGTAGCCTTCTGAGTTGCCTCACGCCAACAGACTTCCGAGAGATGACATCGAAAAAGTTGCATAGGCCAAATAGGGTTTCACGGACGTGCGCGTCCATGATCCCACGGATTGCAACTGGAAGTATCTGCGTCATCAGCACGTGACAGTCGTGAGAATTCATCCCGCTGAACTTCAGCTTCGCTGGGTCTAGGTATCTGCTTATCTTCCCCGCGTAACCGTAAGGAAGTTTTACTGCTACGAGGCAGGTGAAAAACCGCTCGATCTCCTCCTGACTTAGAGTGAAGCACGCGGGAGGGTAGTCATTTCCGGTCTTCTTGGCCTTTTTGCCTTTGCGACGACTTTCCGTGTCCTGCTTCGCCTCATCATCATGATCATCATCATGATCATCATATATAGCGTGAAGCTCCTGCCTGATGCCCATTGATTTCAAGTCTGCCCTTGCTTTCGGCCCATCTTTGGTCCTCTCTGGCATGTTGAGCAGGGTACCAAGTAGACTCTCGCACACGTTCTTCGTGATATGCATGACATCAAGGCTGTGAGGCACACGGTGGATCTTCCAGTACGGCAAGTCCCAGAAAACAGACCTCGTTTTCCATACCTTCAGCAGCGGCTCTGGCGCCTTTCGCTTCTTTCCCGACTCTATCGCCTTTTTCTTCTTTCCCGGCAGTGGGCAGTCTTTCCAATTTTTCAACAGCTCGTCTATTTCCTCGCCACTCCTCGTACGCGGGCGTCCTCGGGGTTCGGTTTCACCATCGAACAGATCCTTGCGTTTTCTCCACGGGTCATCGTCGCGAAGCCACCTTCGATGTCCCATGAACACGGTTTTCGAAGACCCGGGATCTCTATATAGCTGGCGATACGTTGTGTCATCCATGCACCTGACGCATCCAGAAAATCCGTGGACCACCTGCCCTGCGACATATCCGTAACCGAGATAGTCGTGCACCGTCATGAGCAGCGCGGCTCTCATAGGGAAATATTCTTTCTCTGCGGCGTCCCATGTATTGGCTGGCGTTTTCCACAGCGTGTCAAGCTCCTCTTTCAGCAGCCCCAGATACAGATTGATGTCGTTCCCTGGTTGTTTCGGTCCTTCAATTAGCATACTCATGTGAATGTACTTCCTCTTCATGCACAACCAGGGGGGAAGGTTGTACATCCACACAAACACAGGCCAGGTGCTATGTGTGCTTCTCTGGCTGCCAAACGGATTGACTCCATCGGTGCTCGCGCCCAGCACGATGTTCCTTGGATCATTCCCAAATTCTGGGTCTTCGAAGTTCAACGCTTGCCACTGGCTCGCATCCTTAGGGTGACTCAGCATCTTGTCTTTTTTATCTATCTCCGGATCATTTGCGTCATCTTCTCGCTTCTTCTCCTCCCTATCCGCGTGCCAACGCAGGAGCTTTGCTACCTTAGGGTCCGCGAAATACCGCTGTAGACGAGGAGTGATCGGAAACTACCACACCACTTTTCGAGGAGCTTTCTTCCTCTTCTTGTATCGAGTGACGCCGCACACCGGACATATGGTAGACTCCGCATGCTCGTCCCGATAAATGATGCAATTGTTCATGCACACATGGTATTTCACGTGCGGTAAATCCAGAGGACACACGATTTTCTTCGCCTCCTCCAAACTGGTCGGGCACTTGTTCCCCTTGGGAAGACGTTCGTGCCAGAATGACATGTTCTCATCGAAGCATGCGTCGGTCATTTTGTGTTTTACCTTCATCTCCAGAGCCATGAGCGTTACTTTCAGGCGGGTATCCTCGGGCCTGCATCCTTCATACAATGGAGTAACCGCGTCTAACTCAAGTTGATCCATCTTGGCTTTCTCTTGGGCGGCAGCTCTTGCGTTATCCGTCTGCTTGAGAAGCAGCTCTTGAATATGAGGGTCCTGCACCCAGCCCATCGATGGTCCAGCGTCGTCTGCTCCGCCGGCATCATCATCTTCATGATCATGCCCATCGTCTACTCCGGCATCTTCCTCATCATCATGTCCTGCATCTTCTACATGATGACTGTGTACAGCATCACCGTTGTGATCATCTCCTGGGGATTCTTCGTCTTCTCGCCCGCCCGAGCCGCGGTGGTTGTCTTGCTGCCCTTCCTCATTTCTTTCCCGGCCCCCATGGACGACTTCGTAGTCATCTTCATCACCTTGCCACCGATAGCCATCCATGAAACCACGCAAGAGCAGGTGGTCCCGCACCTGCCCGGATTCCGGGTCCGCAATAAGGCTCTTCAGCTTGCATCTTCGACACGGACATCTTATCTCCGTCTCGTTCTTTTGAAGCATCTCGGCCTTCGCGGACCTCAAAAACCTATTCACGATGCCTTCGGTCATCATGCGGACCATGGTCGCCTGCGGGGTAGAGCAAAACGATATTTTAGAACCAAGAAAAAATTTGGCATGACATTCCCTAAAAATAGGACCAAAAAGAATGCTTAATGCCAAAATTCTCGCCGAAACGGAAATGAATCAACATTCCAGCAAAATATTGGCAACTATCGCATTTCAAATACCGGTACACCTCCAAACACAAACACATATGCAACACCACAAACATATGCAACACCATGAACATACATAGATCTAGTTAGGCCATAAAAAGTGCATGTGCACATTGTTGTAGGGAGAACAACATAAATATAGCTTCCCCCCTTACTTACCTATCAAAACAAGGTAATTTAACCACTTAAATTGAATGAATCTATGGTGGAAATGAGGTGAAAAAGAGGAGGCACCCGAGACAAGGAGGAGGTGGAGAGAATGAAGTGGAGAGAAAGTGAGTGTGGGTAGGAGAGGCTGTCCAAAATATCTTGTTGCTGCCCACTTACTAATGGCGCACCAACTCTAAATGCGCCATTAGTAATCCAGGTTACTAATGGCGCACCTTCTGGTGGTGCGCCATTAGTAGTTTTGCAAAAAAAAATACTAATGGCGCACGTTGGAACAGTGCGCCATTAGTAGTTTTGCAAAAAAGGGAATAAAAAATATAATAAAAAAACAACTAGTAATGGCGCATTGTGTCTGGATGCGCCATTAGTACGTTTGGACAGGCGCACTAGTTAAAAAAAAATTTGATACTAATGGCGCACCCTGGGCCAGGTGCGCCATTAGTAGTTTCAACTCTAATGCCGTATCAGAAGGTGGTGCGCCATTAGTATATACTAATGGCGCACCGCTTGTCTAGTGCGCCATTAGTGTCAATCCCATCTATAGCCCTTTTTCTAGTAGTGTTTATTGATCTACTTGATGTATGTTTTGGTGATGAATTTGCAGGTTCTGTGACCTCGGGAATCTATGCATAGGGGTTGGCACACGTTTTTGTCTTGACTCTCCGGTAGAATCTTTGGGGCACTCTTTGAAGTTCTATGTGTTGGTTGAATAGATGAATGTGAGATTGTGTGATGCATATCATATAATCATACCCACGGATACTTGAGGTGACATTGGAGTATCTAGGTGACATTAGGGTTTTGGTTGATTTGTGTCTTAAGGTGTTATTCTAGTACGAACTGTAGGGATGTTTGTGACACTTATAGGAATAGCCCAACGGATTGTTTGGAAAGAATAACTTTGAGGTGGTTTCGTACCCTACCATAATCTCTTCGTTTGTTCTCCGCTATTAGTGACTTTGGAGTGACTCTTTTGTGCATGGAGTTAGTGATCCATATGTTATTATGTTGAGAGAACTTGCACTAGTGAAATTATGAACTACGGGCCTGTTTCAACGCATTGCAATACCGTTTACGCTCACTTTTATCATTAGTTACCTTTCTGTTTTTATATTTTCAGATTACAAAAACCTATATCTACTATCCATATACCACTTGAATCACCATATCTTCGCCGAACTAGTGCACCTATGCAATTTACCATTGTATTGGGTGTGTTGGGGACACAAGAGACTCTTTGTTATTTGGTTGCAGGGTTGCTTGAGAGAGACCATCTTCATCCTACGCCTCCTACGGAATGATAAACCTTTGGTCATCCACTTGAGGGAAATTTGCTACTGTCCTACAAACCTCTCCACTTGGAGTCCCAACAACGTCTACAAGAAGAAGGTTGTGTAGTAGACATCAAGCTCTTTTTTGGCGCCGTTGTCGGGGAGGTAAGTGCTTGAAGGTATATCTTTATATCTTGCAATTGAGACATTTAGTTTCTTGTTTTATCACTAGTTTAGTTTATAAAAGAAAATTACAAAAAATGGAATTAAGTTTGCCTCATACGCTTCATATTTTTAATATCTTTTGTGAGTATGATGGAAATGGAAAATTGTGCCAAAGTGTTAGAAGAAGAATGCATTAAAATGTTTGGCACTAAATCTTTGAATGATGAGCATGATTGCAATGTTGTTAGTATGAACTCCTTGAATATCCATAGTACTAATGATGATTGCACTAGTTATGATGAAAATGTCTCCTATAAACATGTCAATTTTGTGGAGTGCATTGGGTTTGCAAGTACACACCAAATAGGGAAGATAGATATTGGAAGAGGCGTAAGCATTTAGAAACTAAATTGTTGCAAGAAAGGCTAGATGTTTGTGCTGAAAATTTATATTTTGTTAGCCGTACTTGTGAACTTTGCAATGAACGTGGTCATTTAACCATCCGATGCAAATTGTTTCATGATCTAATCGTTTCCAAAAATTGTGATGACTTGATTTCCCTTGCACATCATAATGAACTTAGTTTGCTTATGGGTTATGAAGAAATGAAACGTATAACTAACTATCTTCCAGTATTTGCCCGTGATAAACTTCTTGGATTTTGATCTAGAGGAAATTTATATGTATTGTGCGGTGAATTGTATTGAAAATCCTTATATTGCCAACTTACATAAAGAAAAGAAAACAAATAGAAGATGAAGAGAATACTAATGAAAGGGAAGGGACTTCCCAATATCCTCCTATTATTTCTTATGATGAATCAGGTAACGAGGAGGAGCCTTCTATTCAACCAATCTCATTAATAAGGAGCTCTAAAAATAGGATTGAACCCACACATGATGTGGTTAAGAAGAAGAAAAGAAAAAGGAAGAGAGGTAAAAAGATATCTCTCCCAAATAATGCTGCTCCTATTACTGTTGTGCCTCATGAAAATATAATTGTGGAAGATGATGCACTTGATGATGATCTCGTTATGCCCATTGCTTGTTGTGATGATTATGATTGGGAAGATAATCATACTTCTTATGATCTTGAAAATCTTTTTGGCACTTGCTTGGAAGAATATGCTAATTGCTATATATTGGTGCTATCTATACTATTAATGATGAGAGTGATTATGCTTATGATATGAAAAGGCCCAAGCTTGGGGATGCTATGTTTGATGAAGATGATGTTTTTGAGAATATATTTGCTGCAATTAATGTTTGTCCCAAGCTTGGGGATGCTACGTTTAATGAAGATGATATTTTTAGTCTCCCAAGTTTTGATATGCAAATTTATAATGATGATAGCATGCCTCCTACTTATGATGATTATATTGATGAAAGTGGGTTTGGAAGAGTGTCAACTTTAGGAAGTAATGATCCCACTATTTTGGAGGATGTTGAATCTTATTATGATAATTATGAAAGTGGATTTGGAGAGGTCATGACTTTATTTAGTGATGATTCCACTATCTTGGAAGAGGTTTCAATCGATTATGATGAGAACAAAGTTGCTACTTATGATAATTATTGTGATGATACATATGCTATAAAAAGTAGTGATGATTATATTTATAAAACTTGTCATGATTATGATTACCCTTTTTCTGAACATTACTCTTTTAATGTGGAAACAATTTATAGTATTCGAGTCTCTTATGATACTCCCACTATTCCGAATGAGAAGAATTTTGCTTATGTGGAGAGTAGAAAATTTTCTATGCTTGTAGATCATGAAAAGAATGCTTTAGGTTCTGGTTATATTGTTGAATTCATTCATGATTCTACTGAAAATTATTATGAGGGAGGAATATATGCTTGTAGGAATTGCAATAATATCAAGTTTCCTCTCCATGTGCTTAAAGTTTTGAAGTTATGCTTGTTTTGCCTTCCTATGCTAGTTGATTATTGTTCCCATAAGTTGTTTGCTCACAAAATCCCTATTCATAGGAAGTGGTTTAGACTTAAATGTGCTAGTCATATTGTTCATGATGCTCTCTTTATGTTTCAATTCTTATCTTTTATGTGAGCATCGTTGAAATCATCATGCCTAGCTAGGGGCGTTAAACGATAGCGCTTGTTGGGAGGCAACCCAACTTTATTTTTGTTCCTTGCTTTTTGCTCCTGTTTAGTAAAAAATAATTTATCTATCCTCTGTTATGATTGAGTTTTTATTTTTTAATTAGTGTTTGTGCCAAGTAGAACCGTTGGGAAGACTTGGGGAAAGTCTTGTTGATCTTGCTGTAAAAAAAAGAAACTTTCACGCTCACGAGAATTTCTGCCATTTTTATTTGGTAAGTGCTATTTAGTTAATTATTTTTGAAGATTATTAATAGATAAATTCCTCACGTCCAGAAATTTATTTTAGAATTTTTGAGGTTCTATAAGTTTGCATTAGTTACATATTACTACAGACTGTTTTGTTTTTGACAGATTCTGTTTTCTATGTGTTGTTTACTTATTTTGATGAATCTATGGCTAGTAAAAGAGTTTATAAACCATAGAGAAGTTGGAATACAGTAGGTTTAACACCAATATAAATCAATAATGAGTTCATTACAGTACCTTGAAGTGGTGTTTTGTTTTCTTTCGCTAACGAAGCTTACGAGATTTTCTATTTTGAGTTTTGTGTTGTGAAGTTTTCATGTTTTGGGTAAAGATTTGATGGATTATGGAATAAGGAGTGGCAACAGCCTAAGCTTGGGGGTTCCCAAGGAACCCCAAGTAAATATTCAAGGACAACCAAGAGCCTAAGCTTGGGGATGCCCCGGAAAGCATCCCCTCTTTCGTCTTCGTTCATCGGTAACTTTACTTGGAGCTATATTTTTATTTGCCACATGATATGTGTTTTGCTTGGAGCGTCATCTTATTTTATTTTATTTTCTTGCTGTTTTAATAAAATACAAAGATCTGAAATTATTAATGTTAGAGATCTTCACATAGTTGCATAATTATTCGACTACTCATTGATCTTCACTTATATCTTTCGGAGTAGTTTGTTGTTGCTCTAGTGCTTCACTTATATTTTTTAGAGCACGGCGGTGGTTTTATTTTGAAGAAATAGATGAACTCTCATGCTTCACTTATATCATTTTGAGAGTCTCTAAACAGCATGGTAATTTGCTTTGGTTATGAATTTAGTCCTAATATGATGGGCATCCAAGAGGGATATAATAAAAACTTTCATATGAAGTGCATTGAATATGAGAAGTTTGATACTTGATAATTGTTTTGAGATATGGAGATGGTGATATTAGAGTCGTGCTAGTTGAGTAGTTGTGAATTTGAGAAATGCTTGTGTTGAAGTTTGTGATTCCCGTAGCATGCACAGTATGGTGAACCGTTATGTTAAGAAGTCGGAGCATGATGTATTTATTGATTGTCCTCCTTATGAGTGGCGGTCGGGGACGAGCGATGGTCTTTTCCTACCAATCTATCCCCTAGGAGCATGCGCGTAGTACTTTGCTTCGATAACTAATAGATTTTTGCAATAAGTATGTGAGTTCTTTATGACTAATGTTGAGTCCATGGATTATACGCACTCTCACCCTTCCACCATTGCTAGCCTCTCTAGTACCGCGCAACTTTCGCCGGTACCATAAACCCACCATATACCTTCCTCAAAACAGCCACCATACCTACCTATTATGGCATTTCCATAGCCATTCCGAGATATATTGCCATGCAATCCACCGTTCCGTTTATTATGACACGCTCCATCATTGTCATATTGCTTTGCATGATCATGTAGTTGACATCGTATTTGTGGCAAAGCCACCGTTCATAATTCTTTCATACATGTCACTCACACTCATGAGTCATTGCACATCCCGGTACACCGCCAGAGGCATTCATATAGAGTCATATTTTGCTATAAGAATCGAGTTGTAATTCTTGAGTTGTAAGTAAATAAAAGTGTGATGATCATCATTATTAGAGCATTGTCCCAATGAGGAAAGGATGATGGAGACTATGATTCCCCCATAAGTCGGGATGAGACCCCAGACAAAAAAAGATAAAAAAGAGGCCATAAAAAAGAGAAAAGGCCCAAAAATAAAAGAAATGAGAGAAAAAGAGAGAAGGGACAATGCTACTATCCTTTTACCACACTTGTGCTTCAAAGTAGCACCATAATCTTCATGATAGAGAGTCTCCTATGTTGTCACTTTCATATACTAGTGGGAATCTTTCATTATAGAACTTGGCTTGTATATTCCAATAATGGGCTTCCTCAAATTGCCATAGGTCTTCGTGAGCAAGCAAGTTGGATGCACACCCACTTAGTTTCTTTTTGAGCTTTCATACACTTATAGCTCTAGTGCATCCGTTGCATGGCAATCCCTACTCACTCACATTGATATCTATTGATGGGCATCTCCATAGCCCGTTGATACGCCTAGTTGATGTGAGACTATCTTCTTTTTTGTCTTCTCCACAACCACCATTCTATTCCACCTATAGTGCTATGTCCATGGCTCACGCTCATGTATTGCGTGAAGATTGAAAAAGTTTGAGAACATCAAAAGTATGAAACAATTGCTTGGCTTGTCATCGGGGTTGTGCATGATTTAAATATGTTGTGTGGTGAAGATGGAGCATAGCCAGACTATATGATTTTGTAGGGATAACTTTCTTTGGCCATGTTATTTTGAGAAGACATGATTACTTCGTTAGTATGCTTGAAGTATTATTGTTTTTATGTCAATATTAAAATTTTGTCTTGAGTCTTATGGATCTGAATATTCTTGCCACAATAAAGAAGATTACATTGAGAAATATGCTTGCTAGCGTTCCACATCAAAAATTCTGTTTTTATCATTTACCTACTCGAGGACGAGCAGGAATTACGCTTGGGGATGCTTGATACGTCTCCAACGTATCTATAATTTTTGATTGTTCCATGCTATTATATTATCAACCTTGGATGTTTTATATGCATTTATATGCTATTTTATATGATTTTTGGGACTAACGTATTAACCTAGAGCCCAGTGCCAGTTTTTGTTTTTTCCTTGTTTTTGAGTTTTACAGAAAAGGAATACAAAACAGAGTCCAATTAACGTGCCAATTTTTGAGGATTTTTTATGGACCAAAAGTAGACCCCGGAGTAAAAGAGTTGGGCTAGGAGAGTCCCGGACTGCCCACGAGGGTGGGGGCACGCCCACCCCCTGGGCGTGGGCCCCTGCCTCATGGACAACCCGGAGACCCCCCTGACGTGACACCTACGCCAAAAAAATCCTATAAATACAGAAACCTCCAGAAAGCACAATAGATCGGGAGTTCCTCCGCCAGAAGCCTATGTAGCCACCGAAAACCAATCTAGACCCATTCCGGCACCCTGCCGGAGGGGGCAATCCCTCTTCGGTGGCCATCTTCATCATCCCGACGCTCTCCATGACGAGGAGGGAGTAGTTCTCCCTCGGGGCTGAGGGTACATACCCGTAGCTATGTGTTTGATCTCTCTCTCTCTCTCTCGTGTTCTTGAGGTGGTACGATCTTGTTGTATCGCGAGCTTTGCTATTATGTTTGGATCCTATAATGTTTCTCCCCCTCTACTCTCTTCTAATGGATTGAGTTTTCCCTTTGAACTTATCTTATCGGATTGAGTCTTTAAGGATTTGAGAACACTTGATGTATGTCTTGCGTGGGATACCCGTGGTGACAATGGGGGTATTCTATTGATCTACTTGATGTATATTTTGGTGATCAACTGGCGGGTTCCGTGACCTTGGGAATCTATGCATAGGGGTTGTCACATGTTTTCGTCTTGACCCTCTGGTAGAATCTTTAGGGCACTCTTTGAAGTTCTATGTGTTGGTTGAATAGATGAATCTGAGATTGTGTGATGAGTATTGTATAATCATACCCACGGATACTTGAGGTGACATTGGAATATCTAGGTAACATTAGGGTTTTGGTAGATTTGTGTCTTAGGGTGTTATTCTAGTACGAACTCTAGGGCTGTTTGTGACACTTATAGGAATAGCCCAGCGGATTGATTGGAAAGAATAACTTTGAGGTGGTTTCGTACCCTACCATAATCTCTTCATTTGTTCTCCGCTATTAGTGACTTTGGAGTGATTCTTTGTTACATGTTGAGGGATAGTTATGTGATCCAATTATGTTACTATTGTTGAGGGAACTTGCACTAGTGAAAGTATGAACCCTAGGCCTTGTTTCAACGCATTGCAATACCATTTACGCTCACTTTTATCATTAGTTACCTTGCTGTTTTTATATTTTCAGATTACAAAAACCTATATCTACTATCCATATACCACTTGTATCACCATCTCTTCGCCAAACTAGTGCACCTATGCAATTTACCATTGTATTGGGTGTGTTGGGACACAAGAGACTCTTTGTTATTTGGTTGCAGGGTTGCTTGAGAGAGACCATCTTCATCCTACGCCTCCTACGAAATTATAAACCTTAGGTCATCCACTTGAGGGAAATTTGTTACTGTCCTACAAACCTCTCCACTTGGAGGCCCAACAACGTCTACAAGAAGAAGGTTGTGTAGTAGACATCATCGCCGATAACCACGCGAGGGAGTGTACCGTTCGAAGGCAACCACTACATGCATATGTATGGAGGTGATGCGTGCATGCATGTTTGAATACCATTTCACAGCATTGATGTGGCGTGTGCGTCAAAAATCCTACACTAGCTCCCCACACAGAGCGAGATCAGTTCATGAAGTGTCGTTGTACTAGCCACTTTGACTCGATGGGAGGGATTCATGCGTACACATGCATGTCTATGTGCTCAAATTGTATCATGCATGTCATCCCAGAGCATGACCTATATATATATACCGTATTACAAGAAAAAAAAATAATCCCCTCCAAAGTCAAATTAACCTCTCTTGTTGTCAGGCAAAAAGTAGTGATGGACCAAGCGGGCCCACAGATGGAAAGCATCGATATCACTGATAACCGCTTAAGTGGGTGTGAGAGGACAACCACCACTACTTTTCATGTGGGCCAAACATATATATATATATATATGTTGAATACCCAAAATGCACAACTTTGATGTGCCACATGCCTCAAAAACCGTAAACCATGCACCCACACAGATGGAGGTTCATGAAGCATACTACATATGATGGTCCCCTTCCACCCTCTTCACCGCATACTATATGCTCCTGCCGTAATATGTAAAACCCAAAAGAATCCTCATCGATGGTGAAATTAAGTAACCTCTCCCGATGTAGGTCAAAGTGATGCATGCATGCATCGACGATGGCCTCGTGGGCCCATAGATGGAACCCTCACACATGAGTGTCCTAGCTAGGATAACCACCGCGTGCATGCATGTGGCCCAAAGAGATGTTGTGTGATGTTTGAATAGCCAATTTCACAATTTTGATGTGGCACGTGTCTCGGAAACCAAAAAGTCTCGACACTGAGTGAGGTGTACTTGTTCACAGACGCGTATGTATAGTATACATGCTAGTCTCCCCCCACCTCTTCGACGCATACTATATACCACCATAACACAAACAAAAAAGATTCTACCTTGCTGGTCAAATTAACCTCACTGCCGGCTGTTCGTCAAAGTGATGGATGACGACCTCACGGGCCCACAGAAAACGTCACATGCAAGTATCGAGTGTTGTGTAGGACAACCATCGAGTACATGTGGCCAAAACATGCATGTATGAAAGGATTGTGTAATGTTTTAAATAAAGATTTCACAACTCTAATGTGGCACCGGCCAACCCACAGAGTGGCTCACAACTCGTAGTGTACTGCGAGCCACCCGCCACCCCCAGGCGCACACACCCACACACACACCGCAAATCCACCGCAACTACGATGCATGTTAAATTAATTATCCCGCGGTGAACATATGTTACCAAAGGAGGGACGTTTTAATTTCGAAAAAATCACAGAGATCATTAAGGCGTTTTTGTACATTAATTGATTGATTTTTGTACGGGTATAATGTGAAAAAAATCAAATTTGAGCTACATGCACACATGACAGTGCACCTAAATGGATTGCAAAAACACATGTGTCACACTAGGTGCATGTTTACTCCCCGTGCAACAAATTTCAAACATTGAGAATCTTGTTTTTTAAATTCTAGTACGTCCAAAACTTATCGTGTTGTCACATGGACACCAATACAAAGAGGCATTGTACTTTTTTTGTCAAATTTGAGACCAGTTTTGATGTAATCTTTATCTAATTACAAACGAGAGATTATTGATAATTGGGAACCAATATCCCAAATGGATTATTTATTCGAACCGTGAGCGTTAGACCAACAATGGATACGTGCCATGCTTCGATTAAGAAATAAAGCGGCAAAATTAATCATCCAAATAGAAAAACAATATATGTGCCGCCACGCGACCCGTGTACCGTGCGAGCAGGCGTGAGTTGACGGGACGCATGCGAGCAGTCCGCCGTGCAGGCAGACGGGGAGGCATGCGTGTAGGTGTGTGAATTGACGAAGGCATGCTCGGAGCGCATTGTCATCGGGAGGCGTGCGAGTAGCGGTGTGACAGTTTGGTAGGCATGCCAGCAGTCCGGTGCGCTGGCTCACCGCGGAGGCGAGCCATCGGTTTGACCACTACTCTCCTCTCTCCCACAACTCCCACTACTCCATATTAATGGTGCGCCCGAGCGGTAGCACCCCCCATCCTTGCCACACACATACAATCCTCTCTCTCCACTTGTATCCTTGATGCCGCTATCAGTTCTCAAAGTCGTCAGTGTATGAGGATAATGCCGAAGTGCCCCATCAGAGGGAGTGGTGATGTCGGGGCTGCTAAAGCACCAGAGCACGACGCGGAGATGGAGACAGAGGTTGCCGTCACCGTCGGCGAGTTATAGCTACACCCTGACGTCGTTAACGGCGTCGAGCTTCCACAACCGTAGGTGGAGTTCCACACCTACTCTGGTGACGACCATTGCAACGACTCCGACGGCCACTCCAGCGATGACTCCGGTGACCACTCCAGCGACGACTCCGATGAGGAAGGATAGCTGGTTAGTCACCTATACCCATTTATGTGTCAAATAGATCATAGGGTTTCTCTGGTTACTCCTGCCTCCCCCTTTTTGGAATAGAAATCCTATGGTTATGTTCTCCCAATCCATGAAATCTGAGTAAGTTTCGATAGATCCGTGTAGTGTATTGATTTTTTGAATGGTACAAGTGATAAGTGATTAGTTGTTTCATCTGTGCAAATGATTTCCGCTAGTAATCCGACTAGGGTGAGTGTTCGTGCTAATAATTCCTAGCCAGGACTTGACAATTGATTTTGAATGACCTACATATGTTTGTGCCATTATTTTCTTCAAGATTGGCTTGTACATAGACAACTATGCTTAAAAATCAAGCCATAAATTCCTAATCCTACTTCACATCATGTAATCATTGATTTGATGCCAAATTTGTTTTACTATTTGTATAGGTGATGTCTGACGATGTGGACAACAAGGATGAAGATGTCCATAGGAGGTACAAGAGGCAAATCCCGAGGGAGCTTTATGTGGGAATGCATAATAGGCATATTAGTACTTGGAACGGCGGCTATCGATGCCCATTTTGCAACCACAAGCTTCATGACGTGTATCTAAGTGTTCTGGCGCATGCAAGAGGATGGGCCGTTGGCTCCTTGAAGTAGAAGTATTCTTGCAGGGTGGCGCACGACGCGTACACCGAGTACCTGGAAAATCTTCAGGATCGTGCCGGCATCTGAGATGAGATGTGGGATGGATCGAACTATGTACACTTGAGTATGCTTAATGACGCTTGAACTATGTACTTATGGTTGAACTACGCTTATGTACATGTATGCTTATTATCTATATCTGAGTATGTTTAATCTATGTTTACTTCTGTCTAACCGTGGGACATGGATGCAACCAGTTTGGTTGATGGAATGTACCTCCGTCTTGGTTTACTGGTCCCCTTTGTAATTTGTGTTAAATTTTGACCAAAGGTTTAACTGACAAAATGTTAGTGCAGGTCAGCCAAATATATCGCTGGATGGGTGTTTGAGCATAGTGTTCACAAAAACCCTCACCCCGCCCGCCACCCCCTCCGGCCCCCAATCACACCTGCAAAGGCTCCTCCGTGTCTGTGCCATGGCACCGCCTTTCGCGGCGGTAACACTTAGCTCGACGCATGCCGCCAACGCCAGGATGCTGGCAAAGTCCACCGCATTTCTCCACTTCCGCTTGCCACCGCCTATCGCCATCCACTTTCTCGACGCTGCTCGCGGTCGGCCCAGCTCCGCTCGGTTGGGGAATCTGCCTTACTGAGGGTTCTTTCTCATGGATGGCAAGGTAACTAATTTAATGACATATTATCTCATCTCTCATCCCAATTCATCTGCCTCCTTTAATCACTCGGCAGAAATCGCCGTGAACTCATTTTTACTCGAGTTGTTTTGAGGGTTTTCTTCCATTCATAGAATGTACAGTGCGCCGACACATCAAGACTTTGCGATCTCCACCAGAGATTCCATCTCATTGTACCAGATAACTTGAGGACGCGCGTCGTATGTTCAATCTCACCCTAAATAGGTTGGCATGGCCTACTTTCCTTAACATATTCTAAATATTGCTACATTTGGATAAAAGGTGCCACATGCACCATATACGTCAAAGGGGATTTCCCCCCTCTTCTTTCTATATTAGGCAAATTAATGATGTATTGTTCTTTCGATTACTCTCATATTTCCATGACATCATGTTTACCCTATCTTTTAAATTGTAGATTTTTGTCCTTCAATTTCAACTGCTGTACAGTTCTTTCAATTTTGACCCATATTTGCGTGTTACCATATTTTCTTTAACAATCCTACCATTTTCTACAACGCATCCCTTCTTATGCAACAAATTATGTAGTGCACAAACTTTCCCTTTACATAGATGAAGACTCTACAGATGTCATAGTGCACACAAACCATGGATTTACAATCGTTGCTACTACAAGACTTGATGAATGTGGTGACTCCTATTTTCGCACTGGCTTTTGGAAAGAATTTTCTAAGTTTTATGTACTGAAACCTGGCACTAAAATTGCACTGCACATAAAAGGGCCTTGTCCTGAGATATATGCTAACTTCCCTGACGAAATCATCTGTCCAGACTTTTTTCGAAGTAAGTTTTCTTTTCAACTATCTGCATGTTGACTTACCCAACAAAGTCAAATGAATTGTGTAGTATTTAAACAACCAACTGTTATTCCCTTTTCTTACTATATTCCTACCTAATAACTTGTAGTTACCAATACACTTTTCTATTGCCCTATTTTAAATAAATATTCCCTGTACTCCCATTTCTATCCAAAAGCGCTGCTGACAAGGAGTCTCCGGAGGTAGAGAACGGGCCTGCCAACAAGCGGAGGCGGGGCGAGCTAGAACCGCAAGCGACTCCAGCAGGCCTAGACTTCATCAGTAGCCTCCCCGATGATATGTTGACAATCATCATCTCCCTCCTCCCAATTAAATATGGTGCGCGGACAACCGTCCTTTCCAGGCGGTGGCGCCCCCTATGGAAGTCCAGCCCTCTCGACCTCATTGACACCCATGAGCTCTTCCATGGCTATCGCAAAAGCTTGGATGCGTTCTCCAAGATCCTCGGTAGTCACCTAGCCCAACCAGAGGCCTTAGAACGGGCAAGTTCCGTTCCAACGGCAAGGACCGAGCCAAGCTTGAAAACTAGTTCTGATCCCCCGCCCTAGATCAGCTCGAGGAGCTCACTTTTGATGATGAGCGTATGCGGTCGCTGCCAAAGTCCGCACTCTGCCTCACGCCCATGCTACGCATCACCAAGTTCAGCAACTGCCATCCCCCCTTAATGACGCGCTCGCTCTTATTCTACCATGACTGAAGCACCTCGAGCTCGTTGCCGCCTGCCTCTCAAATGGTGACATGGAGCGCCTGCTTAGTGGCTGTACTACACTCGAGTAACTTCGTCTTCAGGCGATCAATGGGTTGAGTACCTTCCATATCACCTCCATGACTCTCCGGACTATTTATGTGTGTTGCTGCTGCGGCAGGAAGACATCACAAGATGTGTACCACGGTATGGCCATTGAGGACACACCTGCACTTGAGAGATTACTTGTAGTTGATCAAGAAGGTCCAACAAGAATCAATGTCATTTGCGAGCCGAAATTAACAGTGGTGGGCTACTCGTCTGACAAATACTCCGAACTTGTTATTGGATCCACGCCCGTCAAGGTACAACAGCCGCCATCTACCTCTCCTTCTACAAATTAACATTATTTGTAAATTTGAAGATGTTTGTTCGTTTTTCATTCAGAAAATGATCCCGACAAGCTTGACCCTGAAACTACGCACAACGAAGGTCTTGGCTCTAGAATATATCGGCCCCAACCTGGAGCAAGTTGTCTGTTTCCTGAGATGCTTTCCGTGCCTGGAGAAGCTATATATCGAGGTGATGTTCCTTTCCTGTTAAATGTTAACCATAAAGGAGTTCAATTTGTGACACATTTTTCCAAGTTAACAATGACAATGTACTACGATTTGTGAAGGATTATTTTGGAGGATTTCGGTAACATGTTGCACCTCCCATGTGGTTACAATCAATAAGGATTTCTCCTTTGGATTCATCTATACTAGTTTTCTTAGGGAACTTTTCACCCACTCAAACCTCTTGTGAAGAAGGCTACATTTTTCTAGAATGCCATATCGAAGATGGCATGTTAGTGCATTTTAAAAATCCTGCAAACCAAATAGGCCTGTAGTAATGTGCAAAATTGCATGTAGGCACTAACACGTTTTCTTCTTTTGTAGATAAGATTAGGCCCAATGGTGGATAATGTTATACAATATAACTATCACGTCGAATGCCTAGATTTGCATCTCTCAGAAATTACTTTGAAATCCTATCGAGGGACCTTACCAGAGATTATATTCGCTAGGTTCTTTGTTCTCAGAGCAAGGGTGCTGAAGGAATTGAGGTTTGCCCTACATTTATTTCGCAAAAATGAATGGTTGATCAACGAGGGCACCTGCGGTAGAATGGAATAGGCTCCAAAAATGCCGAATTTCATTTTGGAACTTCAGATGACCCCATACATGACTTCTCAGTGGCTGACCCCTTTGCCAAAATTGTGAGGTTTTGAAAGCAGACTTAGAAGTGGTAATATTACTTTGAACCTCTCTGATATCCATGTTCAGTGGATCAGCGCGAGCGTTTGCAGCTGATGAGCTGAATTTCATTTATAATATCAGTCTGAACCTTGTAATCCTCGAATTTGAGCCACATAACTCTGGAATTTGAACCTTGTAATATTTTGAGCTTTTGTGGTACAATCCTTGAAATGACATTGTATGAGACACGTATATTGGTGGCACTATTTTGACCTTAATAAGCAATGGTCTTAGATTTTATTAACCATTCTTGAATCTATTTACCTTGTCGATCTCACAGCACACGATCTGTATAGCTAACTTGACTGCGATCTTCGACATTATTGCACGCAGCTGGTTTCTTCCACCGCGTGCCTTGTAGAGCGCAGAATTAATTATCGCACTCGAGTGTCCATCATCACACTTCTGTGTAACTTTGACCTTATCACCCATGGGTAAAATGATGACCAAAGTCATTCCACACACTTCGTTTTTACAAAGCTTTTTGCCAATAAATGCCCACGATTTGTCCCTCTTCTAGCCGACGCATGGCCAAACTAGCCGGGCGGGAACCTTGCGCGGTAAACTGTGCGGTAGAGCGGGAACAGGCTCACCGACAATACATTTGGCGCCTCTTCGAGCCCACGCGAGTGATGCGGTGTTGTCAAGCGTGCACTGGAATCCTCCGCTATGAGCGTCGTGACATGACGTGACAATTACAGGCCAGCCGGCCCCCATTTATTACAGCGGCCAACCTTTTGATCGCGCCCCACCTTTGCAAGAAGTACACCCACCATGAGAAATTCTTAGAGGGTATCCTGCGGGGTTCCAATGGCGCTCGAGCGGTTACTAACGACGAGAAGCAGTTCACCATGCGTACCATGGTGGACGGCCAGAGAAGGTTCATGGACCTCTCTCTTGTGTACACCAACGACCCGGTCTGGGTGGAGCACTCCATCCACATCATGGAGATGTTGCTTGCCGAGGAGAAGTACAAGGTGGTCGGGTTCGAACTCGAGTACACCCATGCTCATGCCGGATCTCATCCCAAGGCCGTCGTCGCCCGGATGTGCATGTGCCATCACGTCCTCGTCTACCACTACTACCTGGCCACAAGGCCTTGCGAGCATTTCACTAGGTTTGTCAACAGCCCCCACTACATGTTCGCTACGGCGGACATCACCAACGACGTAAAGCGCTCGAAAATTTGGGCATCACCTGCCAGAATCTTGTCGACATCCAGGGCCAATACAAGATCTCGGGCAACAAGGAGCATGAGAAGGACTGTACTGATTCACCTCGCCGAGGCCATCATCGCCCCCTACTACAGAGACATGAAGGATTCGTGCAACAAGGACAAGCGTGCCTCGCACTCGGCCTGGATGGAGAAACTCGACAAAGCTCACGTCGTGTATGCAGCCAAGGAGGCGTACACGAGCTACGACATGTACAAGCGGATCGTTGACATGAGGAAGTGCCTCCTTCCCCAAAACGGCCAGGGATCCAACCAGAAGCAGAGCAATGGCAAGCATCGTCGCAACAATAAGTAGATGATTAGATCCTCGTTTCTCCTACTTTAGCATGCATGTAATTGCTTACTTTGGTGTGTGGAAATGTTATGTGTGTAGTCACTTGTGTAATTGTATGCTTAATTTGGTTATGCAATGTTGTCTTTTTAAGTATATATGTTGATGCTCTGTAGACAGAGCGTAGCTGTTGTGCGGACAAAGAAAATCACATCGCACACGGACTAAAAAATAGAACCCGTCGGTGATGTTTTCATCAATCACTCACAATTGTATACTAGCAATTGTTTGCTCACAACACACACGGCTTGTTAGCAGTAATCGTCTGCATTGTTATCGGTCTTCACACACGTTTCCGATTACAGACCTATTTGTTGCGTATCACACACATCTTGTTAAGTTGAACCCTTTATGTTCTCATGTCTCAACACAAACAGTTCATCTGAGTGAACCGCATACCATATATTGCAATCACCTTTGATCTGGCTGACCGTTTTTTTGTGTTGCCTAATCACAAACAGTTCATCCAAGTGAACCGTATGCTGTATATCGCACACACCTTCATCTGGCTGCCCGTTTCTTTTGTTCCACCTCATCGCAAATAGTTAATTGAGCTGAACCGTATGCCCTGCATCGCACACGCAACTAAAATCTAAACCGTGTTTGATGCATCCTCCATCACAAACATTTTGGACCTTTTTGATGGTTTTTTTACACCACTGTTTGCGATTATGGCACCACACACAGTTTCGTCGAAGGGTCTCTGATCGAAGTGTCGCGTTAGCAGCATCCTACAGTAGTGAACACACGAAGAGATCTGGAGGCTGCTCTTCCAGGCCCAGAAGACGTGGCCGGAGATGACCGACGACATCGGCCTTAACAGTGCCCATCCAGCCACCCCGGTAAGCATTTTAGTTTTCGAACATAACTTTAGTTCATAAATCAAAAGATATGATGACCCTTCCATCCTTCAATCAGGGCTGGACAAAGAAGGCGGAGCCGACCAAATGTCCGGCTCCGCTACCCGAAGACCCAGCCATTCCCTTGCTAACGAGGATTTTGGTCCAGGCGCCGGAGAAGACGGCCGAGAAGAAGAGCAAGGAGGCCAAAGGTGGCTGAGGGAGTCCTGGACTAAGGGGTCCTCGGGTGTCCGGCCTGTTGGACATGGGCCAGACTGATGGGCTATGAAGATACAAGACCGAAGACTCTCACCCTTGTCCGGATGGGTCTCTCCTTGGCGTGGATGGCAAGCTTGGCATTGGGATATGAAGATTCCTTTCTATGTAACCGACTTTGTACAAACCTAGTCCCCTCCGGTGTCTATATAAGCTGGAGGGTTTAGTCCGTAGAGGTAATCATAACGACATAGGCTAGACTTCTAGGGTTATAGCCATTACGATCTCATGGTAGATCAACTCTTGTAATACACATATTCACCGAGATCAATCAAATAGGAAGTAGGGTATTAACTCCATAGAGAGGGCCCGAACCTGGGTAAACATTGTGTCCCCTGTCTCCTATTACCATCAACCTCCGACGCACAGTTCGGGACCACCTACCCGAGATCCGCCGGTTTTGACACCGACATTGGTGCTTTCATTCAGAGTTCCGCTGTGTCATCATCAGAAGGTTCGATGGCTCCATCCATCACCTACAACAATGCTGCCCGGGCGGATGTCTTTCCGCCTAGCCAGATCTTCGTATTTGGCGGCTTCGCACTGCGGGCCAACTCACTTGGCCATCTAGAGCAGATCGACAGCTACACCCCTGCCCGTCGGGTCAGGTTTGAAAGCTTGAACTACCTCGCTGATATCCACGGAGACTTGATCTTTGATGGATTTGAGCCCATGGCAGCCGCTCCCTGCCATCGCGATGAAGATGACCTAGATCTGTCATCGGACTATACCCAGGAGACTGTGCCTGTAAGCGCTCTGGCCCTAGATCCGGAGAAGCATGCGCCATCCGAAGATGGGAGGCTTAACCCCGCCACGGAAGCCGCAGACTCAGCGGCATTGGAGCCGCACGCAGACCCCACCTCAAGCGAGATCTGCATCACCGGACCCCCGGATCCATCTCTGATCACTGGCTCCGAACTGCGTGCATCCGGGTCTGCTGAGCCTTACCCAGCGCCGATCGTCGAATTCAGTTCCGCGGACATCTTCCGGCACTCACCTCTAGGCGATGTGCTAAACTCACTAAAAAAACATCTCTTTAGTAGGGGACTCATAGCCGAATTATATCCGGTTTGAACTGGGGCCCGATGACGGGGAATTTCGCTTCCCACCCACCTCCCACTTAATAGCCACTGTCAAAGATCTAACCGACATGCTCGAGTACGACTCTGGAGACATCAACGGTATGGACGATGATGCCGAAGAGGAGAAGGCCCAAAACCCGCCATTTACCGGGTGTTGGACGGCCAATTCCTCCTACAACATGTACATGGTGGATACACACGAAGAAATTAACGTTGATGACAAGGAAGACCCAGTGGAAGATAAAACCCCTGTGATACAGCCAAAGCGCCAATGATAGTGGCGCTGCTCTAAGTCATGCCGTGAAAAAGACAGCAATACCGGCACAGGAGAAAACAATACTCTAGACGATGCCGGAGACAATGAAGATCCCGTTGAGACAGCTTCCGAACAGGACGAATGGGAAGAGGGGCGAGTCAGCCCTGATGAACAGGCCATGCATGAAGACTCAGAGGACAACAATCACTACTAAGAAAAGGGCTATAACTAATATGGACATTACTGGCGCACCATGTATGTGGTGCGCCACAGCTATATAGCAGTGGCGCACCAGTTACAGGTGCGCCATTAGTGTCCCCGTTACTAATGGCGCACCACGCCCACGGTGCGCCACTACTAACACTTTTTTATTTTTCCAAAACTAGTAATGGCGCACCAGGGCATAGTGCGCCATTACTAGTTTTAACTAGTAATGGCGCACCACACACTCTGTGCGCCTCTACTAACGATTTTTTTTCTTTTTTTCAAAACTAGTAATGGCGCACCAGGGTATAGTGCGCCATTACTAGTTCAAACTAGTAATGGCGCACCACAACCACGGTGCGCCACTACTAACAATTTTTTTTTTGCAAAACTAGTAATGGCGTACCATCTAACAGGTGCGCCATTAGTAACCAGGGTTACTAATGGCGCATTGGTAGGTGGTGCACCATTGGTAGCTTTGACCAAATCCCCCCCCCCCCCTGTGTACCGCCTTTCAGTTTAAAAAAATAAAAGAAAATAAGTTTCCCATGTGATATGTGGTCTAGTTGTTGGGAAAATTTACAAATATGAAATTCGACTTTATTTGCAAAATCTCTCTGGAATTTAGTAAAATGGGCATAACTTTTGCATACGAACTCGAACTCGGATTAAAAAGTTTTTGATATGAAAAATCATCTACTCGAAAAGTTACATCTGAATTGAACCGGGAGATTGAATCGGGGGAACGCCATTCAAGATTTTCAGAATCCCCAAAATCCTAACAGAACGAAAGATACGGGGCTTTTAAGATCTAGAGGGGGGAAATGGAAAAGAATTCAAACTTACTAGTGGCGCACCATTTGCTAGGTGCGCCAATAGTAACAGAAAACAAACTGGTTTCGAATTTTTTTGGAAATGTTTTTCAAAATATGATACGTAATATGACCAGGAAGTTTGAAATATTTTTTCAAAATTTCATCACACTCATGAACATGAACAAAGTCCTAGACATTAACAAGGTTTAATAGGATTGATAGATATATCAACATGTGCCTGTTAAGTGAGGTGGTGCTGGGGTGGGATAGAACTGCAAAGTTAAGCGTGCTTGGGCTGGAGTATTGTGAGGATAGGTGACCTTTTGGGAAGTTTGACCACTTAGTGCGATTCGACTTGAGATTAAGCATATTGACCTGAGATTAAGCCATAGTGACCCGAGATTAAGAAAAAATCGAAAAAAAAATTGAAACAAAATTTCTGAATATTTTTTTCAAAAACTATTGTTAGTAATGGCGCACTTCTATGTGGTGCGCCATTACTAAGTCAGATAGTAATGGCGCACTTCTACGCATACTAATGGCGCACCTGTAGTGCGCCATTAATGGCAAAAACAGGTGCGCCACTAATTAGCCTTTTCCTAGTAGTGAATTATCTTCCGCTCTCCGAGGATGAGGTGAGCCTCGGGAACAAGGATTTTATCGCGCCTGAGGAACCTCTCGAGTAGGAGCGCTTCATGCGCCATCTAATAGCCACTGCAAGGAGCCTGAAAAAGAAACATCAACAACTTCAAGCCGATCAAGATTTGCTCAATGATAGATGGACTAACATCCTGGAAGCCGAGGAATACGGCCTCAAGAGACCACTCAAAAGTTACCTGAAGCGCAAATTACAACCTCAATTCGATGATGAGGCGTTGGAGCTCGAACCATCAGCGCACAATGTGGCTGACCGGCTATCGCATGGTCGGGACAAAGCGGCAACACAAGCCGAACGCCAGCCTGCTCTACCCCGCCATAAAGGCGGAGACAAAACTACTCAGGGATACACGTATGATATCCGGCAGGGCCTGAGAAATAAAACATGTCTGGCTAGATCGATCTATGGATCACGGCGGCGAGCCTCGACGCTCGATGACGGCTATCAAGCCGAACATGGCAAGCACAATTATGTTCGAGCCAAAAACCCCAGACGGACTCTGTCCGAACTACGTCGCAACCTGGCCCAACAAAGAGCTGCCGCACACCCCCTCTACTTCACTGATGAAGTAATGGAACATGAATTCCCAGAAGGGTTCAAACCCGTGAATATCGAATCATATGATGGAACCATAGATCCTGCGGTATGGATTAAAGACTTCATTCTCCATATTCATATGTCCTGCGGCGATGATCTATATGCCATCAAATACCTCCCCCCTAAAACTCAAGGGGCCAGCCCGGCACTGGCTGAACAGCCTGCCCGAAAATTCCATTGGCAGCTGGGAGGACTTGGAAGAAGCCTTCCTTGACAACTTCCAAGCTACATATGTTCGACCTCCGGATGCCAATGACTTACGTCACATAATTCAACAGCCTGGAGAGTCAGCCAGCAAATTATGGACTAGGTTCTAACTAAAAGGAACCAGATCATCGACTGTCCGGATGCCGAAGCCCTAGAAGCATTTAAACATAGTGTCCGGGATGAATGGCTCACCCGACACCTCGGGCAAGAAAAGCCGAAGTCCATGGCAGCCCTCACGGCACTCATGACCCGCTTTTGCATGGGAGAATATAGCTGGCTAGCCCATAGCAATAACAATACAAGCGAACCTGGCACATCGGAACCAAGAAATTGCAATGGTAAGCCCGGACGCAATAGACATAAGCGTCGAAGCAATGGTAATAATACCGATGACACGACGGTCAATGCCGGATTCAGTGGCTCCAAGTCCGGTCAGCGGAAGAAGCCATATAAAAGAAATAATCAGGTCCCTTCCAGCCTGGACCGGATACTCGATCTCCCATGTCAGATCCATGGCACCCCTAATAAACCAGCCAATCATACCCACATGAGTTGTGGGGTCTTCAAACAGGCCGGCAAATTAAATGCCGAAGACAAGGAGAGGGGGTCGCAAAGCGAGAATGACGACGAGGAGCCTCGTCCACCAAACACATGGGGACAGAAGAAGTTCCCCCCCAAGTTCAAATGGTGAACATGATATACGCTACCCATATCCCCAAGAGGGAGCGCAAGTGCGCCCTCAGGGACATCTATGCGATAGAGCCAGTCGCCCCAAAATTCAGCCCATGGTCGTCATACCCGATCACCTTCGATCGCAGGGACCATCCAACCAGTATCCGCCATGGCGGTTCAGCCTCACTTGTCCTCGACCCAATAATTGATGGATTTTACCTCACATGAGTCCTCATGGACGTCGGCAGCAGCCTCAACCTGCTTTACCAGGATACAGTGCGCAAAATGGGCATCGATCCATCAAGGATCAAGCCCACCAAAACTAACTTTAAAGGAGTTATACCAGGTGTAGAGGCCCGCTGCTCAGGCTCAATCACATTGGAGGTCGTCTTCGGATCTTCGGACAACTTCCAAAGCAAGGAGTTAATCTTCGATATCGTCCCCTTTTGCAGTGGCTATCACGCACTGCTTGGACGAACAACGTTTGCCCGATTCAATGCGGTGCCAGACTATGCTTATCTCAAGCTCAAGATGCCTGGACCACGCGGCATCATAACAGTCAATGGAAACACAGAGCGCTCCCTCCGTACCGAGGAGCACACCACTACCCTAGCACCATATGTACAGATCGGCCTTCACAAGCAGAATCTTAATTCGGCGGCCATGCTCCCGGACACTGTCAAACAAGTCTGGACTACTCTGCGGCAGGACAGTCCAGCTCGTCAGGAGCTCGATTAGCAATTCGACCTCCGTCTTAGTCCCGACCAAGTGGCGGCATACGTACCGCGCCTACATAACTACGTACTAAAAATACCATGGGTAGAGACGGAGGCATAACCATACTGTGATCCACAATACGGCTCGACCTTCCCGGGACACACATACGCTTACTTTTCCTTTTATCTTTGTTTAGGTTCCTTTTCACAGGCCCCGCTCGATGGCCTGATAAATTGGTCCTTTCGAAGGACGGACGCACCAAGATGGCAAGTAGCACAGACGTGCGGGGGTATCTCTAGATGTCCTTCTTGGCGATCATTCTACCTGTCTTCAGGACCCGTACGCAGCTCCCCCTTGGTCTTGGCATGTTAAATAGCCACTACTGCTTCTCGCAATTTTTGTTCAAGTATGCTCTGACATATTAATTAAAATTATAATGGAAACACGTTGCGGCCCAACATATGTGGCACTACCTTCTTCTTTATTTTTTATTTTGCTATTTTAATTTACATCCATACACCTCGGTACGCCGTAATCCGCCAAGGGCTTTATTGCGCCCCACACTATGGCAATAAGTCCGAACACTTTTACAGTATAGTTCGGGACCCCGAATTTAGCATTATATGCATTGGCTCCGAATCATGTCTTTGATCAATATTGGGTTGCCCGACTCCTGTGCTTACTACCTTAAGTTCCGCTATATCAGCTAGGGTAGTAAAGGGAGAACTACTGCGATTGTGTCTTGGTTTATCCGGATGAGCACCTCAGTAGAGAAAGCCGAAAACTGAATGGCATGATGCGGCGTGAGCCGGTCAGCTCTTCGGAGGTTTCAAATCTTTAGCGATTTTTCCCGCATTATGCGACGAATCGGTTCTTATCCGATCAGGTGTTTACAACACCCTAGTCTGTATACTAGGGGCTGCGCCTACATTTTCATTGTCAAACTCCTATGGATAAGTGAGGGTAATAAAGCCACATAGTCCAATTGCCTGATTCATCGCAAACACCCCCGTACTACCTACGTGGGGGCTGAAGCCGACGACTGGCCAACTCTCAGACTTGATGAAACGGCCGCACAGGAGGTAAAATTTTAACAAATAGCAAAGCATTACATTCCATATCAAGCCTTGTTTTCATCATACAGGACGGAATTACATGAAAGTATTCATTCAGAAATAATGTCCTTAGCACATTGCTCCGCCACAATGCGGGATCCCTTCACAACATCTTCAAAATACCGCTCGGGCGTGCGGTGCTCCTTGCCCGCGGGCGGTCCTTCGGTCGCGAGCTTGATGGCGTCCATCTTTGCCCATTGTATCTTGACATGGGCGAAGGCCATCTGCGCACCTTCTATGCAGACCGACCGCTTGATGGCGTCAAGCCGATGTCAGGCATTCACAAGCCGCTTCACGTGGCCAAAGTAGCTGCCGGGTTTAGCTTCTGCAGACCATAGCCGGATTATTAAATCCTTCATGGCCAGTTCGGCCACCCTATGCAACTCGACCAGCTGCTTCAGCTGGTCGCTAAAAGCAACCGGATGTTCTGGCGCAAGATATTGTGACCAGAACAACTTCTCCGTTGAGTTCCCTCTTCGACCCGGAAGAATTCCGCGGCATCGGAAACACTACGCGGCAAATCCACAAACGCCCCTGGAGAACTCCAAATCCGGGTCAGCAAGAGATACCTCTGGCTCACATACTTTCTTTGCGTAATAAAAGCCTTACCTATCGTGATCTTCTTGGCCTCTTGGATCTCCCGGAGGGCGCCTTGGGCTTCGGCCCGGGCCTCTTGTGCGCTTTGGCGGGCCTTAGCGAGTTTGGACTCTTGGTCCGCATTCTGGCACTCCAAGGACTCACATTTCTTCACTGCGTCCTAGAGCTCCTGCTGAACCTCACAAACCCTGGGGATACTGAGGGAGTCCTGGACTAAGGGGTCCTCGGGCGTCCAGCCTATTGGACATGGGCTGGACTGATGGGCTATGAAGATACAAGACCGAAGACTCTCACCCGTGTCCGGATGGGACTCTCCATCGCGTGGATGGCAAGCTTGGCGTTCGGATATGAAGATTCCTTTCTATGTAACCAACTTTGTACAACCCTAGTCCCCTCTGGTTTCTATATAAGCCGGAGGGTTTAGTCCATAGAGGTAATCATAATGACATAGGCTAGACTTCTAGGGTTTTAGCCATTACGATATCGTGGTAGATCAACTCTTGTAATACTCATATTCATTAAGATCAATCAAGCAGGAAGTAGGGTATTACCTGCATAGAGAGGGCCCGAACCTGGGTAAACATTGTGTCCCCTGTCTCCTGTTATCATGAACCTTCGATGCACAGTTCAGGACCCCCTACCCGATCCGCCGGTTTTGACACTGACAGTGGCCTTCACCGTTGTCATGGGATTCCCGCGGCCACCTATAGGACCGGGTGGCCCCTTGTTGGTTCGGTAGGGGGACGACGCATTGCTCAAAGAGCAGACCAGCGTACGGCAGCGCGACAGAGAGCACAGAAGTGATTTACCCAGGTTCGGGCCCCACCAGGCATAAAACCCTACTCCTGCTTTATTGGATTGATGATGGGATGAATGTGGTGGTGCGTAGTACACTTGCCCGACAAGGTTTGCCTCAGGGGTGCAGCGACTATGCACACGTGGTGGCTTGGGTTCTATCAACTTTCCAACCCTCTAATCCCCCCTACGAGTGCCATGGGTCTCCTTTTATAGATTAAGGGGTCACCACATTGGTAAAGTGGTCATTATCCACCAATATGATATCAAACAGTGCTATCATACCTAACTCTGCGGGCTGATAGGGCGCATTAAGTGTGTCGTTGAGTGTCAAATCACTAATCGCCTGGCAAGGCCTTCCGGGCTATCTTGCCAGCTCCGCTCCTGCTCTCTTGACACGTCGCGAGACGGGTGTCACCTGTAGGTTTCTCTAAAGGAAATGGCTGCCATGTGGCGAAAGGCTTCCACTTGATCATCTTGCGGCATGACATCGCACTGATTGACGACACGAGTAGCGCTTGTGTGGTTGGTGGGGTGCTTCTGCCCTTGTGAACCCCGGCAGGCTCTGCCGGGGAGCCTCAGTTGCTTGCTTCTGGTGGTGGCCTTGCCCCTTGCCGGGATCACCTGCCCAGCAAGGGAGGCCCTTCTCTTGCCGATATCTTTCTCTTTAGGCTCAATCTTGGTCCCTCTAAGCTGCATGTTGGTTCTTCAAATCTCTTGGTCCTTCAATCTTTGACTTGAGCTGGTGCTTCAATCTTGATCTTGTTCCTATGCATAGTTGGTCAACAAACCCAGGCTTTGTTGCACCGACGGAAGCCCCCGAGCCTGCCCCGAACGTGCTACTAAGCGTCGTTGGGGTAGGGCCTAATAAGTGCACAAGCAAAGTTGCTGAAGGGGTTGTCCCCTTAAGTTTTCTGTTGCTGCTTCATCAGCCTTAATTCCGGGCTAGTTTCCGGTTTTCCCGCATGTTGTGTTCGGCATCATGGGAGAACTTGGATCGTGGCCCATGGATTCCCCTCGCACCAATATCATGCGGCAAAAACAGCTACCCCACTCACCCCCATTCCGCACGCACCTCGCCATGTGTCCTGCATGCATTAGGCGTGGTAGGTGGTCGATGCAGATGGCATGGGGAGGACTTCCATGGTCGAAAATCAAACGTCGATGGTTGGAGTAGAGAGTCGGCCTTGATTCCCAAATCTGCCGGGGGTGCAGAAAGGGCCGTATTGGAGGAGCAAGGTGGCCATCTTTACCACGAGAGGCCAGCCCCCTGCCTCGTCCCCTCAATAAAAATAGGCAAAGGCAGTACCTCTCTGCACATACCTCTCCTTCTTCTCCGCAATTCTTCTTAGCCATGGTGAGAGAGCGAGGGCACAGTAGTGTCTCAACAGCAGCTACAAGGGCTTCCGCTCGGCAATGTATCCCTCCTCCTCCAGATGCTGAGGTGGCAGAGCCCGTTGCGGGAGGAGGGAGGAGGGGGTGCAGCCGAGGCCGCCGTGGTGCCCGAGGAGGAGGAGGACGAGGGAGCTCCTCGGCTGTGCCCCAGCCGGCGGCTCTTCCTTCGATGGAATGCCATGTCGGGGATCAACCTCGATAGTTCATCATCAGTCTGTCTAAGCCCTTGTGTGGTCACCTTTGTCTTCCAATATTCTTTGCGCGGGAGATGGAGCTCGAGCAACCGCGCGCTCTCAGGGTACACATGAGTTGCTGCGGGAACGGAAGCATGTGGGTTGACGTCGACTTCCCAACCCCTCATGTAATGTATCTTCATCGTGGCTGGAAGACCTTTGCTCGTGCCCACAGCTTCTTGGAGGGGCACATTCTCCACTTCAAATTAATGGAGAGTGGCCTACTCTCCGTCAAGATCTTTGGGCACTCAGGAGGCTGCTTAGGGTGCTGTGTGGAGAGCTTGACCGACGACGAAAGCTCCTCCTCGAGCGAAAGCGATGAGGAGGACAATGACGGTGATGACGACGGCAGAGGCCGGAGGAGCGACGACTCTGACTCCGGCTGACCGTCGCCCGCACCGTCTTCATGAGGGCCCCTTCCCCGGCAATGTGATTTGCCGGGGAGTTGGATGCAGAGGTGCGGATGGTGCTGCCGGGCTCCTCCAGCAGTCTTCCAGCTGCACCCTAGTAGGCTTTCTCTCGGGCTGCAGCTCCGTTAGCCCTACTGAGTCCTTTTGGCCCTGGTGACGGTGGTTGACAGGACCGCCTTCCTCCATGCTCTCCATCGAGGCGTTCCCTCGTGCTTCCGTTCCCTCCGGGCTACCTCTCCTGGAGCCCGATGGGAACGGACTGGACTTCAGCTCTGGCGCTCCTTTTGACCTCCTCGCCTTCGATGGCCATGCCTATGTGGAGAGGGACAAGAAAGGGTATTACAGAGCTAAATTTTAATTCAAATAATGTAATCTCTCGAGTCCATCTTCGTGTTATGTAATGCTTATACTTGTATCTGCATGTAAATGAAAGAGATAACCCTTATCGGGAACTCGGGCATGTATATGTCCATGCAAAGGTGGAGTGCCTCTTTACTGTAATTAAATGAGTTTACCCCGGCAGGATATCCCGCCGGCAACCTTTTCGTCTGCCAGAGAACCATGTCTGCCGGAGAACCATGTCTGCTGGGGAACAGACTGAGGGGCTAGCCCCTCGCCCACACCCTTTTAACCAAGGGCCACTGCGACCATCCAGGCCGAAGCAGCGTTCGAGCCAAAGATGGGAGCACCCAAGTTTCAAGAGTGCGGCGAGGTTTCTCTATGCACAAGTTATAGCTTACACAACACTAATGAACAAGAGGTAAACTTATCTGTTTGGCTTGCCGGAGATCACTGTGTCGTGCAATCTTCTCGTCCCTTGTCGGAGTCAGGTTCACGGCAGGAACCTGCAACTCCATGTAGATAAGAATGAATGCAGGATGCAATCCTATCTATATGCATATGCAAATGCTCATGAAATGCTTATGTAGTGATTTGGGTGTGCTCGTCACTACTAAGGAAAAGCCTAGCAGCAGTGCGGGGTCCCGCGCTACTGATACAGCGCTACAGCTAACATATAGCAGCAGTGCGTGTCTGCCCGCGCTACTGCTATACAAGCGTAGCAGTAGTGAGCAATATTAAGGTGTGCTACTGCTAATAGGTCTAGCGCCCTTTACTAGGCCTCGCTACTGCTAGTGGCACACTGCTGCTAACTTTTCTCCACTCGTACTACTAATTTTATTAGTTTTTGTTTTTTTCTGCATATTTGTTTTGTATTTGAACAGGCTTTATGCAAGAATCTTTAGCACATACAAATGTAATCATCATACACATACAAAATGGCTGCGAGACCACAAATATAATCATAGCATATGCATACAAATAGTCTCGTCATAATCATCATCTAATACAAAGTGGTCTCTCGTCATCATCTCGAAAATAGCGATACATGCAAGTCTCGAATACTTGCAACTACAATGTCATCCATCTAAACAATGATATACGCGAGAATTGCTATCACTATGAGTGATAGCGGAACTATGCAGTACATGAGGCGGAGGTTATGAGGCCTCTCTCGCACTAGCATGTACCTCAAGTAACTAGCTTGTGCTTCTTGTCTGCTTTTGAAGCCTTTATGGCTGGCGCCTGAGAACCTCTCCACTTGCACCTGACACTCATACCACTCGTCGTACACTCCTGGAACCTTCCCTTTGTACACGACATAGCACTCCTTCGCCATCAAGAATCTAGGTACCTGTTAGAGATGCATCTTCATCAAGAGAATGTACGATCATATGCAACAAAATATACTAGAGCAACACTAAAAAGAAAGGGTTAGCAACTAGATGCAACATATAGTACGCAAACTAATTAACTAGAGGTACGCATGTCATCATACCCAAACTAACAAAGTAGCATTATGCAAGTTCGGCAGGGACCATGGACATCACAAAGTTTAATCGCTACAGAAAGTATACAAGTTCAACCGACACATATCATCATCGTCGGCATCGTAAATCACTAGAAGTTCCATCTTTCCATATCATCAAGGATGGACCCTAGCTTCTTGAACGGTGTGAGGTCATGATGTTGCATGCCTATGGGAGTTTGGACGTCAGCTCGGGATATAGGGCCGTGGTGGGATATCCCCTTCTCATCGACGACTTATTTCATGATGATCGTCGCAACGTCCCTTTGGATGCGAAAGAAGTCATCTCTAAGTTTATAATCCGCTTTGCCATGAGATTATACCCACTTGCGGATATGATCATCGTTTCTGGTTGTCATATGAAGCTTTTGGTGATCCGTGTTGAACTCAATCATGAGATGGAAGAGGTAGAATTCATCTTTCTTTCTTGGTTTTGGGACATGGATGCAGCAGAACTTAGTTTTATGTGAGAAACCTAACTTCTTGTTCCTTTGTTTCCTGATCTGCAGGTGGCCACCCCTAATGCTGAAGCCTTGGAGAGCATCATCTAGAATATTCATTATGTGGGGGTAATCCTGGTTCTCGTAGTCTCTAGTAGGGTCAAAATACACGACATGGGAGACTCGCAGGTAAAGAACGATAAGGATGACACGCCCATTGCTGCAGGGAAAAGACGCCTCAAATTATTCTCCATATGAGCGAGAAGGAATGATTAAAATATACAAAAGGATTATCCGGAACTGACTTACTTTGGATGATAAGGCAGGAGGATAATTTCCTGGTCCTTATTCTGTACCATGAAGTTTTGGAGGTACTCCCTAGCAGTTTCACGCTCAAAGTCGCCGAGACACAAGAAAGACTCATGCATGTAGTACGGATCCACCACACAGATTTGCGAGACTTCTTCTCTCTTCATGATGGAGCTCATATGTAGCGCAAAAAGGCAGACGATTGTAAAATCGAGCCGCCTTGTCACAAACATATCAATGATATGGTCAAACCACAGGAAGAATACCTCCACGGGCTGTGTGTCGATGTAGCACTTCCCCTCAGGCACACGATCCGCATATGTCAGATATCCTGGATGCTTCGAGGCTAGTAGGCTTTGCTCAGTCGACAACACATAGTCGTGCAGTCTCCTCAGATCCCCTGATAGTGCCTCCAGCGGTTTCGGCAGTACCATCGGCTCGCCCGTGAGATGCAACATGGCGCACCTTTCACGGGTACACGCTCTTTGGAATCCACCGTCTGGCTGCTATGTGCTCTGGCTTGTTTGGAGGCAGCTATCTTCCCTGGTCTCTTCGTCTCCTCTTTCTTGGGCACACCTTCCAGACCCTTCCTTAACCCCTACTCTAGTACGACCCCTGGCTAGTTGAGCCTGTGTTGAGACGGCATCTTCAGGTGTGTCCTGTGAGGATTTCATGAAGAGAGACTTCTTGCAATCCCTACTACGACGTTCATGCCCCGGCATATCATCCATATCCTCATTAGCAAGCTGATAGCCCGATTCGTCATATGGTTGACTCATCATATCTAAGTCACCCCCATACGCTTTTGTATTGAGGAAACCCATTAGGTTCTCCATCTCATCATCCATTCTCTGTTCTACGGGACCGATTACATCAGCCAGCACTATTGCACCCCCTTCATCACATCGTCCGCCACTGTCACCCGGCACTACATGAGCTGGTAATTGCGTAGGCGGGGTGGTGGTCTCCATACATGCTTGTTGATGTGTGGTTATTGGTCTGCTCTCAGCTGGCTCCAGACGAAGAATATTCTTCGGCCATAGCAGCACCCAACCCTTGCAGCTTCCAATCTACGCGGGGTCTTATCGTCCTCTCCCCCTAGGCGTAATGGAGGAGGCAAATCCTCGTGCCCCGATGTCATACTCGACAAGGTAACCCTGAAGTGCCTAGTGGGCATCGGCTGGTTGTGGAACATGAGACCCAACGGCTTTGTTATCACCCCATTTCCCATGTCCACCTTCTGGCCTTTGATCAATGAGAGTACGGTGCATGGGGTTTTGTCGGGCTGCAAACACATGTATGCGGCATAAAACATCCGAAAGGCAACGGAAATGGAATATTCTAGATATATATGTTCGTGTGACATGTAATTATCGTGAGGGAGTCAAGCTCAGCTAAAGACAAAGGCCTGCCTAGAGCGCCTGACACTGAGGACGGGCTGCTATGAGCGGGTGCGGGTGCGAGAGGAGGCCCGCTTGCGTGAGCAAGTGATGGCGCGGTGGTGTTGTTGTTCACGGAGTTGCTCGCGACGAAACTAGGCAATGGGAAATCATGTATCGCCTTGTCTGGATTTTCCTTCGTCTAGTTGATGATAGCCAGGACCAAGTTAGCATCAAAATCATTTCTGCATGCAGTTACAGTGGCATTGAATGCGTGTTGTAGCAACTCATTTTTCTCCTCGGCTATTTTTTTCGTGTCCTTAGCTGCTTTTTTCTCAAACGCAAGCTTCACCTTCTTGTGGGGCCTCTTCTTCATCCTCTGGGAGTTCCTTCCTATGGATGTACGTGATGTATGTCACTGTCCAGTCGGGAGTGATGACCAAAACCTCCATGACCAAGTCGACCACGGCCGGAACTTCGACTTCAGTCGGATCAGTGGCGCTCTTTGGTTGTGGGGGGCTCTTCAGTGAAAGGATCTTCCCGGACTGAAGGTGTATGGATATGTTCCAAAAACACATTACTGGGAATGGCTTCTCTCTTGGAACCTATGTTCGCCAAATCATCCGCTGCTTGATTTTCAGTCGAGGTATGTGATGGAGCTCTAAACCCTCAAACTTCTTCTCTAACTTTCTCACTGCATTACAATAGCCAGTCATAGCCGAGCTTCTGACATCCCACTCCTTCATCACTTGATTCACCACCAAATCTGAGTCGCCGTAGACCATGAGGCGACAGACGCCGAGTGAAATGGCCATACGCAACCCATACAAAAGTGCCTCATATTCAGCTTCATTGTTGGAGGAATCAAAATGAATCTGGAGAACATAGCAGATCTTGTCGCCTCGGGGTGATATCAATACTACCCCAACACCAGAAGCATTCAGCATTTTAGATCCATCGAAGAACATGGTCCAATGGTCCGAGTGAATATGAGCCGGCAATTGCTTTTCGATCCACTCGGCGAGGAATCTGCTATTGCTTGGGACTTGATAGCTTTCTTCGCCTCGAACTTGATATCTAAGGGAAGGAGTTCAATCGCCCACTTTGCCACTCGACCAGTTGCATCTCCGTTGTTCAGAATTTCTGACAATGGTGCGTTGCTGATGACTCTAATGGAGTGATCAGAGAAATAATGTGCAACCTTCTTCATGGTCATGTAAATCCCATAAACAAGCTTCTCATAACGTGGATATCTTTGCTTGGATGGAGTCAGAACTTCAGAAATATAGTATACTGGGCGCTCAACTTTATAGGCTTTTCCTTCTTCTTCCCGCTCGACCGTGAGTACTGTACTGACAACTTGTCCAGTGGCTGCAATATAAAGTAGCAAAGGATCTTTGATGATTGGGGCACCAAGCACCGGCTGGGTGGAAAGCAGGGCTTTGAGTTCTGCAAACGCTGCATTAGCTTCTGGAGACCACTCGAACTTGTCAGATTTCTTCATCAGACAGTAAAGAGGCAATGCCTTTTCACCGAGGCAAGAAATGAATCAACTCAAGGCGGCCAAATAACCAGTAAGCGTCTGGACATCATGCACACGCACATGACGCTTCCTCCGGAGTATGGCACCAAATTTCTCTGGGTTTGCGTCGATCCATCATTCGGAAACAAGGAAGCCGAGTAACTTTCCGCCAGGAACTCCGAATGTGCACTTTGACGGGTTAAGCTTGATATCATATCTTCTCACGTTGGCAAAGGTTTCTGCAAGGTCAGTCAGCAGGTCGGAACCTTTTCGCAACTTGACCACAATGTCATCCATGTATGCTTCCACATTCTGACTGATTTGAGACAGCAGACACTTCTAAATCATCCTCATGAATGTAGCTCCAGCATTCTTGAGACCGAACGGCATGGTGACATAACAAAAACACCCGAATGGTGTGATGAAAGCTGTTTTTATCTCATCAGGTCCATACAGTTGTATCTGATGGTACCTGGAATAGGCGTTTAGAAAAGACAAATGCTCACACCCCGCAGTCGAGTCGACAATCTGGTCGATGCGGGGGAGAGGAAAATGATCTTTCGGGCAGGCCCGATTGATATGCTTAAATTCAATGCACATGCGAAGTGAGTCGTCCTTCTTGGGGACCATAACAACATTAGCGAGCCACTCGGAGTGGTAAATCTCTCGGATGAACTTAGCTGCCAGGAGCCAAGCCACTTCCTCACCAATTGATTTTCTCTTCTGTCCAGCGGATCGTCGAAGATCTTCCTTGACTGGTTTTACTTTCGGGTCGACTCGCAAATGATGCTCAACCAATCCCCTGGGAACACCCGGCATGTCAGAAGGTTTCCATGCAAAGATGTCCCAGTTCTCACGGAGGAACTGGATGAGCTCTTCTTCCTATTTGCTGTCGAGTGATGTTGAGATATGAGTAGGAGTAGCATTAGGATCTGTCGGGTGAATATGAAATGGCTTGGTTTCACCGGACGACTGAATGCCCAATCGGTGGCAGGCTTCTTGGAGCACAACAAATCACTCGGATCTGCATTTTTCTGGTATTCTTGCATTTCGACTGCTGCCATTTGTGCATTGGTGATTTTTGAGCCCTTATGGAAGCACTCTTCTACCTTCTGCCGATTGCCAGTGATAGTGATCACTCCTCTGGGACCAGACATTTTCAATTTGAGGTACACGTAACATGGTCGAGCCATGAAACGAGCATAGGCATCCCTACCTAGAATGGCATGATAAGCACTCTGGAAATCCACTACTTCAAATATCAACTTTTCCTTGCGGTAATTCTTGGAATCACCAAAAACCACATCAAGGGCGATCTGGCCGAGTGATTCAGCCTTCTTGCCAGGTATAACGCCATGGAAACTCATATTACTTCCGCTGAGCTTCGACATCGGAATCCCCATTCCCTTCAAGGTTTCAGCATAAAGGATATTCAGGCCGCTATCACCATCCATCAACACTTTAGTCAGTCGAGTGCCTTCAACAACTAGGTCGATCACCAACGCTTGCCTCCCAGGGGTGGCTATACGTGCCGGATGGTCAGACTGGTCCAATGTGATGGTAGTCTGGGACCACTTCAAATAACTTAGTGTTGCCAGAGCAACCATGTTCACTTCTCTGTTGATAACTTTCAATCGACTTTTGCTCTCAACATCAGCAAAAATCATCAGAGTGGAGTTGACATTGGGAAAACCATCATCATCCTCTTCCTTATCCTCATCCTTGTCCGACTCTTTTTTCCTTCTCCTTGGGTTGTTTCTCTCGGAACTGCTGGATCAGGAGTCGACACTGGCGAATGGTGTGCTTAGGATAAATCAGATTACCCTCTTCATCTTTCTTGGTGTGAATGTGACATGGCAAATCCAACACATCATTTCCGTCTTGATCTTTCACTTTCTTGGGGTTCCAGGGCCCTTTGGGCTTCCCCTTGAACTTTCCTTGAGCCACAACTAAAGCTTCGCCAGGAGCAACTGGCTCATCCTTACGCTTCTGTTCCCGATTGGAAGTACCTCCACCGGGGTCCTGGGCGATTATTTTGTGTTTGCCACTCCGGAGTCGGTCTTCTTCGCCGTTAGCGTATTTGGTGGCAATCTCCATCGTCCGAGTCAAAGACATATCTCCTATCCGACCGAATTTCAGATTCAACTCCCGGTACTTAATGCCATCCTTGAAGGCACAAACTGCTTGGTGATCTGACACATTCTCCACTGTATGGTGTAACATGATCCATCTCTGGATATAGTCTCTCATGGTTTCATTCGGTTTTTGTACACAAATTTGTAATTCATTCAACACTGTTGGTCGCTTGCAAGTACCTTCCAAAGTCCTAACAAACACTCAGGCGAGTTCCTCCCAACTGAATATACTGCCAGGTGCCAACTGCTTCAGCCATGCTCTGGCCGAGCCTTCCAACATCAGAGGATGGTGCTTCATGGCGACTTCATCATTGCCACCACCAATTTGTACAGCTACTCGGTAGTCCTCAAGCCAAGTGTCAGGCTTAGACTCACCTGTAAACTTGCTGACTCCAGTCGCCAACTGGAAATTGGGAGGAATCACTGTGGCCCTGATGCCTTTGCTGAAACACTGAGGACCTGAAACGTGCACTCTGCCGCCAGTCGGATAATCTCTGTCATGGCCTTCTCTGTGTGCTCTGTTCCTGTCAACCAGACCTTGAATGAGAATAGGTCTCGCATCAAAGCCTACCTCCCTTGGGTTGACTGGTATTCTTCGCTCGCCACTGTGAGGGCGTGTCACATCCCTAGTTCTGGTATGACCTAGACTAGCTAGTCATGTGTGCATCATGTTTAAATTTCAATGAACTTGAAATGGGGACATGTGAAAGCCTCAGACATCATTTCTGAAAATGACCAAGATAAAAATTGCTTCAACTAAGCCCAAGAAAATGTTCATGTTAATCTCTGAAAATAATGGCAAGAAGTAAAACTCAAACCAATATTTTTGGAATCACATAAATATTTATTTTGGGCTTTTGGAATTAATTCAATAATTATTTGCATTGGATTTATATTTGATATATTTCAAATATGATCCAATAACTTTGAAAGTTTGCAAGTGGCCTTGAATACTTTTTAACAGGCCAAATAATAATTTTCAGAAGTATATGAAATGATTTGGTATAAAAATCAAATCAAAACAAATTAAACAAAATAGAAAAGAGAAATAAGAGAGATGGAGAGAAGTACCTGGGCCTTACCTGCTACTGTAGTTCGCCCACTGGCCGGCCCAGCCCACCTGGCGACTTGCCAATCGTCCTTAACCCAGTGCCAGGAGGATGAGGGCGTGTGTCCACCGCGCGCCGGCATGCGCCGGCCACCTCCTGCTTACCCGCTCGCCACTAGAGGCACCCGAGGGCGCCACGCACCCCCTCAACCCCCTGCACCTCTCCCCTCTCTCCCTGAACCTCTTCCCTTTCCCTGGCTCGCTCCCCCGCGCAGTCCGAGCGCTGCCATCGCCGCCGCTCGTCGTTACCATGGCCACCAGCACCCCCACGCCCAACCAGCGCCCCCATGAGCTCCGCCTCGACGCCGTAGAGCTGCACGCCAAAGCACGCGACCGCGGGTGGCCAGCAACATCGCCATCGTCGTCGTCTTCCACCTCGGGCTCCGACCACCGCCACCGTCAATTCGCCGCATGCAGGACTTCCCCGAGCCCACTTCAACGTCCCCTACAACCGCCATGAGCCACTATGCCGAACCCCTCTCTCCCCGTGCTCGTTTTCCCCCCTGGCTGTCGCTTCCGTCAAGCCCAAGACCTCACTGCCGCCGGCCATGGCGCCACCGCGGCTACTGACGACATAGCTCGCACCTGAGCGTGTCGCCGTGCTCACCGAGCTCCCAGGAGCCGAACGCATTCCCCAGCTCCTCCTGTCGTGCTCCGCAGCCCCGTTCCGCTCGACGCCGTAGCTCCGGCCGCCGCCGAGGTTGACACCATGCCCAACTCTGATCACCTTGTGCCCTCCCCATGCCACAGTTGGATGCGCACGAGCCCCAACTCTTCGTTGGTGGGCTCGGCCATCAATTTGGTCGCTGGAGCAGCCGTCCCGATCATCGCCGCCGCGTCTGTGTGCTCGCCGGTGTTGAACTCCGGTGAGATGACGTGGCATGTCATTAGCCACTAATGACCCTGCTGATTATCCCCCCTGAGTTACTGACACCTGGGCCCCACATTTTAGTTAACCGCAGTGTATTTCTCTATTTAGCTTAAACTAATCACAGTGGCCCCACACGTCAGCGTTGACTTGCTAATGTGACCGTTGACCACGACTCACACGTCAGTGACCCAATCAGAAGTGTGTCACTGACCAGTGTGCCCCACTGGTCAGGTTTGACCTAGACCCCATCTGTTGACCTGCTGACATCACCCAGATGAAATGTTGACACAATAAGCGTTTTCCGGAATTTTAAATAAATCAGAATTGAATTATTAATTTCAGAAAATGTCTAAAACTTCTAAAATTATAGAAATTAATCTATAACTCAGAATGAAATAATATATATATGAAAAATTATCAGAAAAATTCAAGGAATCCATTTGTACCATTTTTATGCATGTTTGAACAATCTTTTTCCTCTGTTTTGGACAAAACAAATAAAGGGCATTTAAGTAATCATATATGGAGTTGGAATTTGAATAATGTATTCAAACCAACTTCATTTGAATCATAGCGAGATGCATTAGCTCAAATCACAGCATATTGCCATGTCATGATCATGCATCATATTGTGGCATTGCATTGATTGTGTTCTTTCTCAGTTGCCGGTGATCATCCCCTCTCGATAGACGTGCTTCCGACGATGAGCTCGATGACACCGATGAATAACTATACTGTCTTCAGAAGTGCCAGACAAGCAAAACCCCCATGTTCATTCCGATACAATCCCACTCTCTTGCTCCTGCTCTCTTTTACTGCATTTGGACAACCATGATTCAACTGTTACATGTTGCGGTAGTTGAACCCCTTTCCTCTGCATGACCTGTCATTGCCACAGTAAATAGATGAAACCCACTAGCATGAGTAGGAGTTGTTTGAGCCCTGATGTGCCTACTCATTCATCCTTGTTTGTCATGCCTGCTATTGCTTAGAGTTGTGTCAGGTCCGATTCATCGAGGATGAAATGGAAAGTTATGAACATGTCCTACTGTGTGTGAGCTAAGTGTGTTGAACATGATTTGGTAAAGGTATCGATGAGAGGCCATGTAGCAGTACATGGTGGGTTGTTTTATTGGAACCGTCCTTAAGATCCGAGATATGTATGTGTAATTTAAGAACCAGCTACTACCACGCATTGGGCCCGAAACCAATGGACCCTCTTGGCTTCTTAACCACCCTAGTCCTCTGTCCAGGAATTGCAACTAGTTTCTAGTGTTTATAGGATATGTGTTGGCAGCCGTGCGTAGCACTGACCCTAGGGGTGGGCTATGATGCGGTAGATATACCGTGGCACGGTGTACCGAGTCGCCCGTTTGGTGTCTCGGGAACCCTGTACACATCGTTCGGGGCCGTATGTGGAAACCTCGGCCAGACTCCCTGCGGATGGAACCTGGATAGGCGATAAACCTAGACTAGAGACTTGAGTGTTTAGGTAGGCCATGGCCGACACCCTCGTTGGGCTTCCGCTTGAAGGTTGCCGAGTACATGTCGTGTAAACGACGGTAAGTGGTGAGAGCGTGTGTGAAGAAGTACACCCCTGCAGGGTTAACATCATCTATTCGAATAGCCGCGTCCGGGGTAAAGGACCGCTTGGTTGCCTATACAGTTCATAGACAAGTGAAAGTGGATACTCTAAAATACGCAAGATAAGCTTGAGTGCTATGGATGGCGTTCTCGTAGGGAGACGGGAGCGGATCCATAGTGGTGTATTGATAAGGTGAATATGTGGACTCGTGTGCGCCACCTCAAAAAAGTTACTTGGCAGGATCTGGTAGATAGTCAGGCTTCTCAGCCTTTTTCATTTGTACATGTCTGTACTCAAACATGTTAAGCTTCCTGAAAGTGCAACTATCCCTAGGTGGTTTTGGTAATTCATAACAACATATAGCTCATTGAGCTAATGCTATTCCAAGATGATTATTTCAGGAAAGCTCAATGATTGGCATGGCATGGATGTGAAAGTGGAACCCTCAAAATGCTAAGGACAAAGGATTGGCTCAAGCTCAAAAGCTCAAGACTCTTCATTTTATATTTTAGTGATCCAAGATCACATTGAGTCTTTAGGAAAAGCCAATACTATCAAGGAGGGATCAGGTGTTGCTTAATGAGCCTCTTGCTTCATGTGCTTAGTGATATGCTCCAAAACCCTCAACTACTTTCCCATATCCACATTTGACCTAAACCCTAAGCCAAACTCGGTCCTACCAATACTTTCTATCCGGCGCCACCGAGTTTCACTTGTCATAAGCCACTGCCAAACCCTAGCAATTCGGTTCTACCGATAGGGATCTCGGTCTCACCGAGATGGGATTGCAAACTCTCTGTTTCCCTTTCGTAACTTTTCGGTCTCACCGAAAGAGCGAATCGGTCCCACCGAGATTGCAATGTAAATTCAATGTTTCCTTTTTGTAACTTTTCGGTCTCACCGAAAGAGCAAATCGGTCCCACCGAGTTTGCCTGACCAACTCTCTGGTTAGCTAATTACCAAATTCGGTCTCACCGAGTTTGTGTAATCGGTCTCACCGAGATTACGTTATGCCCAAACCCTAACCATATCGGTCCTACCGAGTTTGCCTGACCAACTCTCTGGTTAGCTAATTACCAAATTCGGTCTCACCGAGTTTGTGTAATCGGTCTCACCCAGATTACGTTATGCCCAAACCCTAACCATATCGGTCCTACCGAGTTGCATGTCAGTCCCACCGAAATCTCTAACGGTCACTAGGTTTACCTTTTCGGTCCGACCGAGTTTGTTGATTCGGTCCCACTGAGATTGGAAAACTGTGTGTAACGGTTGGATTTTGTGTGGAGGCTATATATACCCCTCCACCTCCTCTTCATTCGTGGAGAGAGCCATCAGAATACATACACAATTCCTACTCATATGTTCTGAGAGAGAACCACCTACTCATGTGTTGAGACCAAGATATTCCGTTCCTACCATACGAATCTTGATCTCTAGCCTTCCCAAGTTGCTTTCCACTCAAATCTTCTTTCCACAAAATCCAAATCCTATGAGAGAGAGTTGAGTGTTGGGGAGACTATCATTGGAAGCACAAGAGCAAGGAGTTCATTACCTACACACCATTTGTTACTTCTTGGAGAGTGGTGTCTCCTAGATTGGCTAGGTGTCACTTGGGAGCCTCCGACAAGATTGTGGAGTTGAACCAAGGAGTTTGTAAGGGCAAGGAGGTCGCCTACTTCGTGAAGATCTACCGCTAGTGAGGCAAGTCCTGTATGGACGATGGCCATGGTGGGATAGACAAGGTTGCTTCTTCGTGGACCCTTTGTGGGTGGTTGCTTCTTCGTGGACCCTTTGTGGGTGGAGCCCTTTGTGGACTCGCGCAACCGTTACCCTTTGTGGGTGGAGCCCTTTGTGGACTCGCGCAACCGTTACCCTTGTGGGTTGAAGTCTCCATCAACGTGGATGTAGGATAGCACCACCTATCCGAACCACGGGAAAAACATCCGTGTCTCCACTTGCGTTTGATTTCTCCAAACCCTTCCCTTTACATTCTTGCAAGTTGCATGCTTTACTTTCCGCTGCCAATATACTCTTTGCATGCTTGCTTGAATTATGTGATGATTGCTTGACTTGTCCTACAATAGCTAAAATCTGCCAAGAACTAAAATTGGGAAAAAGGTTAAGTTTTTATTTGGTCAAGTAGTCTAATCACCCCCCCTCTAGACATACTTTCGATCCTACAAGTGGTATCAGAGCTTTGGTCTCCATTTGCTTTGATCTCCATAGCTTTTGGTGGTCATAGCCTTGGTTTCACAACCTAGGAGAGTATGGCGTCTAGCGAGGGAAATTATCACCGTAGAGGTCCTTACTTTGATGGTACTAATTTTGCTAGTTGGAAGCATAAAATGAAAATGCATATTCTTGGACATAACCCTGCCGTTTGGGCTATTGTGTGTGTTGGTTTGCAAGGTGACTTCTTTGACGGGAAAGAACCAAACCATGAGGCTACCGCGGATGAGTTGAAGATGTTGCAATACAATGCTCAAGCTTGGGATATTCTCTTCAACGGATTATGCCCCGAAGAATTCAACAAAATCAGCCGTCTTGAGAATGCAAAGGAAATTTGGGACACTTTGATTGATATGCACGAAGGTACCGACTCTGTCAAGGAATCCAAGTTGGATGTGCTTCAAAGTCAACTTGACAAGTTCAAAATGAAGGATGGTGAAGGTGTCGCTGAAATGTACTCTAGGCTTGCTCTCATCACAAATGATATTGCCGGCTTAGGAAGTGAAGAGTTGACCGATAGATTTATCATCAAGAAGATTCTAAGAGCCTTGGATGGAAAATATGATACCGTGTGCACATTGATCCAAATGATGCCTAGTTACAAAGATCTCAAGCCAACGGAGGTGATTGGAAGAATTGTTGCTCATGAGATGTCACTTAAGGATAAAGAGGAACTTCACAACAAGTCAAGTGGTGCCTATAAAGCCTCATGTGAAGCCCCTACATCATCAAGTGAGAAACAAAACTTCAATGAAGAATTAAGCTTAATGGTGAAGAACTTCAACAAGTTCTACAAGAGTAGAAGCAAAGATAGAAGCTTCAAGTCAAGGTCCTACAATGACAAAAGATCTTCTAGTCGAGAGCGAAACTGCTACAGTTGTGGAAGACCCGGACACTATTCCAATGAGTGTACGGCTCCCTACAAGAGAAGAGAAGATTCTCCAAAAAGAAGAAGCAAAGAATCACCACCAAGAGAGAGAAGGAGTAGAGATGCTCGTTATGAACGAAGATACTCACGGAGAAGCAAGGATTCGGAAAGGAAGGAAAAATCATCAAGGAGCTACACAAGACGAAGACATCAAGCTCATGTTGGTGAATGGGTATCCGGCTCCGACTCCGACAGCCATTCCGAGAGAAGTTATCACTCCCACTCCGAAGATACTCAAGATGAAGGTGTTGCCGGTCTAGCACTTGTGTCAACCAACTCCTACGACATATTTGACTCACCAAATGAAGGAATTGGAAGATGCTTCATGGCCAAAGGTCCTAAGGTAACACACCCCGAGTATGTTGATTTCAATAGTGATGAAGATGACTTGTTAGGTGATGATTTGCTTGTTGACAACTCTAGTGATGAATACTATGATGAAACGTCAATTAATCATGCTAATCAAGATAAAACGAATGACAATGACAAGGAGAGGATTGAGGCTCTAACTAAAGAACTAAACACTCTTAAGTTAGCTCATGAAACTATCTTCGAAGATCATCGAGAACTTTTAAGAGCTCATGAGAAATTACGCTTTGAAAAGTTCTTCTTACATTGCCAAGCGTTTACTCTTAAAAGCAATCAATGATGATCTCCACAAGAAAAGTTCTTCTTACATTGCCAAGCGTTTACTCTTATCCACTTACATGCCTCAAGTCAAGTCTAGTAACAAGAATAAGAAAGATTCTTCCTCTAGCAGTAACAATGATCATGCTAAATCCAATATTGTTGCTTCTAGTAGTTCTCTTGATTCCACTAATGATTCTCTTAGCCAAGTTACACTTGAGCAAGAAAATAGCTTATTGAAGGGAATTATAGAGAAAGGAGTGTACAAAAGCCTTGCCAGGAGTAAGAAATTCGAGGAAATTGTGCGCAAGCAAGGAATGCACCGGAAGAATCAAGGTGTTGGTTTTGAACGAAAGTTCAATGCCAATGGAGTTGAGTGGGAAGAAGATCAATACCCCAAGACAAAGTTTGTTCCTCAACAAGAGAAGTATGATACTTCTTTCAAGGGGACACAGGCTCAAGATGATCTTCCACCACAAGACTACAAGCAAAAAGGCAAGGACAAGCTTCAAGAGGAAATTGATGCATTTGAAGAAGCTCCTAAGACCTTAGTCAAGTGGATTCCCATGACTACTTCAAGTTCCACTTCATCAAGTACGACTACAACTCCAAGGATTCCCATCAAGATGGTGTGGATCCAAAAGAAGAAGAACTAGAGAGTTCTTGAGGGTGACTCCGCCAACATACTTCACTCCTATCATTTTGGCAAGAACAAGTGCAATCAACTTCCACATCTTGCACTAGTTCAAGGAGTCACAAACCCTCTTGTTGGTAAGACAAGGGACAAGGTAACCTAAAAGTTTTCATGGACATCATCTTGTGTGTGCATCACTCTATGTCTATGGATATCCTTGTTTGTTCCTTGTGGGACTAACCCATGTAGGTATTGAAAGTGCAATTCACTCAAATGGATAGCTCCAAGTGATCTACATCAACATTGAGCATCCACATCTTCAACATCTACATGAAGTCATCATCGACAAAACCCGAGGTTAGTTCATCCCTCTAAGGGGGGATATCACATCTAGGGGGAGCTTTACTCTAAGACTTGAGCTAAAGCAACTCTAAAGATGTGAACAAAACAATGCTTTATGTAAAAGTGGTAACCCCACTTGAGCTTAAACGATGAGTATGACCTATGATCAAGTGTTCTCACTTGACTCCTAAGTCAATATACTCATATATAGATGACCTTGTCATCGCAAATTGCTTGATAGATGCTAGAATTGGTTGTGCATGCCTTGTCACATATTTCCTTTGCCATCTTATTGTGTGAGCATGCTGGTTGCATATTTTACTCATTCGAGGACATCCAATTGTTGTTTTGATTGTTTGGTTTTATTTCCTTTTGCCAAGTGGATAGACAAGAGTGCCTAAGAACCTCCTCTAGCTATCTATGCTTTTCTCGTCTCAAACTCTATTCATGCGGCATCACAAAATTTGATCAAGTCAGATTCGAACCACTCTGTGTGAGGAGCGCTCGGAGTCCCCGATTCGTCATAGACTTAAACTTCCAAAACCTCTTTATGATTCTCGGTCTGACCGATACCCCACTTTCGGTCCTACCGAGATCATTAAGTTGATCTAGGTTTTCGATCTCGGTGCAACCGATTTGAACATTTCGGTCACACCGAGTTTCAGTAACTGCTTGCAGTTATGAATCTCGGTACCACCGAGCTGTTCCACTCGGTCACACCGACAGGGTCGGGCTATATATAGTCACGGGCAAAATTTTGGAAATTTCTCCGAACCCCTTCGCCCGCGCGATAGCCTGCTCTACCAACGTGGTCTCCGGATCGTCTCCTCGCCGCCAGCCGCCTCCAGTCGCTGGTCTTTGTCGCCGTCAACGGGAATTCTACCCCGCTGTTGCCGCCGTAGCGAGTCTCTGCCGAACTAGGGTATGGACTCGATCTTTGTTCTATTCTCCAATCTGATTCTTAGCACATTGTGATCATCATGATTCTTGCCACGATTGAAACACTCCTATCCAGTTAATGCGTTCGTAGATTACGTTTGATTCGAAAATTTTAGGGTTAGGTTTCCGCCGAAACCATCTCGGACCCACCGAGTTGAAAAACTTGGTCCCACCAATTTGGCTTATGCCATTGCACAAGTGAGACTCGGTCTGACCGAGAATTACTTATCGGTGTGACTGATTTTGGAACTCTGTGAAACCCTAGCAGTCTCGGTGCCACTGAACTGTGACTCGGTCCAACCGAGTTCACTAGTTTAGGTTCCAAAACTGCTTCGGTATCACTGAGTTTGAAAATTGGTAGATCTGAGATGATTTCAGTGGGAAACTAAAACTAAGTTTTTGGATCATTCTTTTTGCAAAAATCTCTGCATTTTGTGATGCTCATCTATTCTACCTCATCTATAAACTATTCACAGGGTCAGCAGTCAGAGTTTGCAACATGTCTGATCAGAGTGACAGCCAGAACTTGTCAGAGCAGCAAGTGCAGATGAGTGAGGGCACTAGTCCCTCCAGCTCTTCAGATGATGGCAGCAGAAGTACCCCAAGCAATCTGCCAAAAGCTGCCACTCGACAGAGGAAGAAGAGAACTTCAGATTCTGAAGATGAAGACTATGTGGCAGAGGAAGAGGCCACATCAAAGAGAGTTGAGCCAGCTCAAGGCATAAAGCCAGGGATGAAAGTCAAAAGGCCAGCAGGCAGGCAGCCTATGTCAAAGGCTAGAGCTTCAACTGAAAAGCCTGTACCCAAAGAGCCAGTTGCTGCTGAAGGCAAGAAGAGGAAGGAAAGGGTCAAGAAGACCGTAGCTAGAGTGCTTGGAAAGGCTTCCATCATGGAAGAGAAAGAGGAAGAAGAGGTTGCTGCACCAGCACCTAAGGCACCTAAGCTTATGGGTGATGCTATCAGGACAGGGGCTGCTACATCTAAGCCCAAAGAAGCACCCAAAGCTGCCTCCAAGCCCAAGTCTGCACCAAAGAGGAATACAAGGAGCATACCTGCAACTGAGAAGAACAAGGCCCCAGTGCCTGAAGCTGCTGAAGAAGAGGATGAAGAGCAAGTACTTAGAAAGCTCAAGCCCAAGATCCCAGACCACAATGATGCTCATCCTGTGGCTGAGGACATGAAGCTCAGGAGAGACTCAGGGCTGAGGAAGTGGAGAGAAGCAGATCCGTATGCTTCAAGGAGGAGGACTGCTGTGGATTACAGATTTCACACCAAGGAATAGCAGGACTTCTATGAGACAGTTTTGCTTGACAAGAAGCCAATAGTCTGTGACATGAGATGGGTCGATTGGCAATACATCAAGGACAACGAAGAGTACTACCCTGGAGTGTATGACAGCTTTAGTGCGTGTGGAGTTGCAGACTTTGTTGGGCAGAAGCTCACAAAGTGGAACGAGGAGCTAATCATGCAGTTCTACTCCACAGCACACTTCTACCCAGATGGAAGGATCACATGGATGTCTGAAGGTACAAGGTACCAATCAACTATTGAGGAATGGGCAAAGTTGATCAATGCCCCAGAGGAGCAAGCAGATGACTTGGACATTTATGCCAAGAAGAAGATGGACCACAACTCAATGTCCAATATGTACAAGGAGATTCCAAATGAAGCTCTTGATACTTTCAAGTTTGGGTCTGTGCATTATCTTCTGTCAGGGCTGCCTACTATAAATTGGATATTGAGGCACACTCTCTTGCCCAAATCTGGAGATCACAAGATGATCAGAGGCCATGCAATCAACTTGCTACATGTATTTGATGTACCTCAAAAATTCAAGGTCATGAGCCTCATAGTAGAGACTATCAAGAGGACTGCAGCAGATCAGAAGAGGAGCTGTGGATATGCCCCACAAATTCAGGAGCTCATTAACTCCAAGATGGGCATGGGCATATACTTGTTGGTCAAGGAACACTTGCCCATCCGTCCAGATTTTGAGGACAATCAAGTAGTCATGACTGAGAATGAGCCATCATTAGTTCAAGCACAAGCCAAGAAGGAGAAGGCGAGGAAGGAGAAAGCTGCCAAGATGCCTACTCAAGAGGAGGCATCTGAATATTTCTTGAAGACCAAACAAGAGCAGCTTGGTTACCTAATTGCATCCACCCTGCGGATTGAGAAAGGACTAGCCACCCTAACTCAGAACCAGGCAAGCCTAGAGAGAATTATGGAACAAAAGTTCTATGACTTGGATGTCAAGGTGACAGAGATTGAGACTGCAGTGGAGCAGCTCCAGGATGACATGCAGGAGAGGAGAGGCAGGACTACCACTGATGCCTTTGCCAGAGTGCCACGAGGTCCGAGGTCGTCTGCCGTGCCAGTTGCTGACACCAGAGCCACCACTTCTACACCAGCTACAGCCTCAGTTCCACCAGCTCCAGCATCTACTTCAGCTCCAACTCCAGCGTCTACTTCAGCGTCTATAGAAGCCTTCGTCCTTGGAGTGATCCGGACTCCACCACCACCTGAAGATCAAGCCTGAGCGTCGACTTAGCACTATGCATTTTCTAGGAACTTTTTGGTAACTTGTTGCCAAAGGGGGAGAAAAATGTATAGATCATAGGCTTCGAGAGAGAGAGAGTGTTGCCCTTTTCTCTCTTGCTTTATTTGGTGGTTTCTCGAACTTGTTTGCTTTTGAGTGCTTGAGATACTATGTCATTGCTTGTGAGACATTGATGATCATGTGTTTGATCATAAGCTACACTTAATGCTTGCTTAATGCTATTATCTTATCTATCTTATGTGATCATTCACTTTTCTTGGTGATGAGTGCATGTATTTCATTCTTATCATTTTAAGCGCTCCACCAAGATGTATGTGACATGGAAGAGTAACCCATGACTCTAACTCCTTGTGCATTTGCAGTCAAAAGCAAATTTTAAAATATGCACAAATTTAGGGGGAGCTCTTACTTGTCACATATTTCTCAAAGCGACGATATATTTCATGCTTATTATCATTTGTCGAAGCTTTTATCTATATGTTGTCATCAATTACCAAAAAGGGGGAGATTGAAAGTGCAACTATCCCTAGGTGGTTTTGGTAATTCATAACAACATATAGCTCATTGAGCTAATGCTATTCCAAGATGATTATTTCAGGAAAGCTCAATGATTGGCATGGCATGGATGTGAAAGTGGAACCCTCAAAATGCTAAGGACAAAGGATTGGCTCAAGCTCAAAAGCTCAAGACTCTTCATTTTATATTTTAGTGATCCAAGATCACATTGAGTCTTTAGGAAAAGCCAATACTATCAAGGAGGGATCAGGTGTTGCTTAATGAGCCTCTTGCTTCATGTGCTTAGTGATATGCTCCAAAACCCTCAACTACTTTCCCATATCCACATTTGACCTAAACCGTAAGCCAAACTCGGTCCTACCGATTCTTCCTATCCGGCGCCACCGAGTTTCACTTGTCATAAGCCACTGCCAAACCCTAGCAATTCGGTTCTACCGATAGGGATCTCGGTCTCACCGAGATGGGATTGCAAACTCTCTGTTTCCCTTTCGTAACTTTTCGGTCTCACCGAAAGAGCGAATCAGTCCCACCGAGATTGCAATGTAAATTCAGTGTTTCCTTTTTGTAACTTTTCAGTCTCACCGAAAGAGCAAATCGGTCCCACCGAGTTTGCCTGATCAACTCTCTGGTTAGCTAATTACCAAATTCGGTCTCACCGAGTTTGTGTAATCGGTCTCACCGAGATTACGTTATGCCCAAACCCTAACCATATCGGTCCTACTGAGTTGCATGTCAGTCCCACCGAAATCTCTAACGGTCACTAGGTTTACCTTTTCGGTCCGACCGAGTTTGTTGATTCGGTCCCACCGAGATTGGAAAACTGTGTGTAACGGTTGGATTTTGTGTGGAGGCTATATATACCCCTCCACCTCCTCTTCATTCATGGAGAGAGCCATCAGAACACATACACAATTCCTACTCATATGTTCTGAGAGAGAACCACCTACTCATGTGTTGAGACCAAGATATTCCATTCCTACCATACGAATCTTGATCTCTAGCCTTCCCAAGGTTCTTTCCACTCAAATCTTCTTTCCACAAAATCCAAATCCTATGAGAGAGAGTTGAGTGTTGGGGAGACTATCATTGGAAGCACAAGAGCAAGGAGTTCATTACCTACACACCATTTGTTACTTCTTGGAGAGTGGTGTCTCCTAGATTGGCTAGGTGTCACTTGGGAGCCTCCGACAAGATTGTGGAGTTGAACCAAGGAGTTTGTAAGGGCAAGGGGATCGCCTACTTCATGAAGATCTACCGCTAGTGAGGCAAGTCCTGTGTGGGCAATGGCCATGGTGGGATAGACAAGGTTTCTTCTTCGTGGACCCTTTGTGGGTGGTTGCTTCTTTGTGGACCCTTTGTGGGTGGAGCCCTTTGTGGACTCGCGCAACCGTTACCCTTTGTGGGTGGAGCCCTTTGTGGACTCGCGCAACCGTTACCCTTTGTGGGTTGAAGTCTCCATCAACGTGGATGTAGGATAGCACCACCTATCCGAACCACGGGAAAAACATCCGTGTCTCCACTTGCGTTTGATTTCTCCAAACCCTTCCCTTTACATTCTTGCAAGTTGCATGCTTTACTTTCCGCTGCCAATATACTCTTTGCATGCTTGCTTGAATTATGTGATGATTGCTTGACTTGTCCTACAATAGCTAAAATCTGCCAAGAACTAAAATTGGGAAAAGGTTAAGTTTTTATTTGGTCAAGTAGTCTAATCACCCCCCCTCTAGACATACTTTCGATCCTACACTTCCGCATGTGCTTTGACTTGTATGCTCTGAATGTTGGGTCATGAGAACCATGTTTGTAATATCTTGCTCCTCGGAGCCTAATGAATAAATACTTTGAGTCATAGAGTTTTGTTGTGATGCCATGTTGTATTTGCACATATCGAGCATATTGTGTGTATGTTATTGAAATGCTTGGTATGTGTGGGATCCGACAACCTAGTTGTTTATTCTTGGGAGCCTCTCTTATGGGGAAATGTAGTCTTGTGCTTCCATGAGCCATAGTAGTCCGCTACAGCCCGGTTCACCGGAGTCCTGCTAGCCTAGCACTACTACTCCGGAACACTTGACTGGCCGGCATGTGATTCACTTCGTTCATGTGTCTGTTCCTTCGGGGAAATGTCACGCGGTGACATCTGGAGCCCTGCCTAGCCTATTATAGCCCGGTTCACCGGAGTCCTGTTAGCCCAGTGCTACAGCCCGGATTCGCATGCTGCTGACCGACATGCTCAATGTTGATTCATGTATGCCTGTCCCCGTAAGTTAGTGCCAGTTTGGGTTCATGACTAGTCATGTCGGCCCGGGTTCTCTGTCATATGAATGCTAGGGACACTATCATATACGTGAGCCAAAAGGCGCAAACGCTCCTGGGCCATGGTAAGGCGACACTCGTGGGAATACCGTGCGTGAGGCCGCAAAGCGATATGAGGTGTTACCGGCTAGATCGATGTGACTTGGAATCGGGGTCCTGACAGCTTTGGTATCAGAGCCTGACTGCCTGTAGGATTACCAAGCCAAGTCGAAGTTGTGTCTAGAAATGCTTTAGTTATGTAAGGGAATTGATTGTGGAAGGGAACGTAAGGTTCTTTTTACTCCTTTACCTTATGCCCTTCTAAACTGAGTCATCCTCTTGTCTTCTATGGGGGTTAAGAAACTAGGCTTTCTCATCTATCTATCTATCAGGATGACGTGTTACTATTCCATAGACCTATATGATTGATGGATTCATGTCTCAGTTCAGTTTCCAATACTTCCGTGTGTTCATAGTTGGTCTCGGAACCTTGATATTGTGAAGTTGAGTGATTATGCCACCATTTTGCAGGATGTCTCAAATCTTTTTGAGCATTTACAACCGTTATGCTGTCCGAGTCATCCCAGGTTACTAAATAGTCTGATGCACTTGCAAATCCTTTCTTTCCGCTCTCAATGTCCTTTTGGTCAGAATAAGCACACTAACTGGTGCATTGAGGTACTCTATTGCCTCGGTATATATGTTGGGGCTATTATTATGACCCTAGGTGTTTTAGGGAGTCACCTAGTAATCTAGTCATGTTTTGTGTTCCCAGTGTGATGATTCTGGCCATCATTCTTGAAAGCATCTCATGATGCCATTTAGTTAGTAGGCATTCTATTTCTGGGTTCTTGAACCCAAGACTCACTCTACTTAATTCGTGTAGATAGTGTTTCTCGTTCCTTTAGGATATTAGTGACCTTGTGATAGTCTTCGAGGTCTGTGGTATATCATTCTTCCAAATACCATGAACCATCCTTGGAAGAAGTTCCTCGTTGAACCAAAAGATCACAACAAGAGTGCTCTCGATGAGTTACCCATTCTATATTGTGACTCTGCCAATCCTACCTCTCTGCATGGGTTATCCGGAAGAAATATGTTGAATTTGTTCGGCACACTAATCCATGCATCCACAACTTAGAAAAACATATGTTCCTTTGAGTTGTCTCTCTTTAGTTGTCTTCTGACCTTCTTCTATCAATTGATAGTCAAGAGTATGCATGCATTCATTCATCGGTGCCTATCATTCTTGTGGTCCGTCAAGCCATTCTAGTTCAGAATGACTAGGACAAACAAACTCCAGTACCTCATCCATTTCTAGGATTGGGTCAAAGCAGTTGTATTCCGCAGATCAAATGCAATCAAGTTTTTGTTATGTTCTACCCTGAAGTATTACCCACTTTATGCCAGGAATGTCATGAGAATTGCATCTTCTCTTATGAATTCTTGACGTAGTGATACTTCTCGCCATCATTATTCGTTCCTCGGTGTTGTGTTGTTGAAACCAGAATGCCGACCAGTGAATCGTGATGTGTGAAATCAATACTCCTAGTAACTGTGTTGCTTGGTAGTTAATGGCCAACAATCTTATCCTTAGTGTCTTGATTATTGAATCATCACCCTGAGGTTTATCGTGCTACCTGTCCTTATTTCCGGTGCACTTTTTGATCAATGAGTTAGGATAGTGTCAATCCTTGCTTATTTGATCATATCGTCTTGCCCTGAAAAGCAAGATTGTTCTCGAGCTTAGTGACATATCGGTGGTTCGTGATTTTCCGAATATGTTCTCGGAAGTATTACCAGGTTGTCACCTGACCACTATGTGGAGTTCATGGTCAAGTTGGTTTCTTATAAACCACCCCTTCTCCAAGAATCTGTGTTGGATACCCCTGAGCTAGTTGGTTAAGCTAAACAACAACTTGGAGAGTTGGAAGATAAAAAGCTTGCCAAATTTGGTTCTTTTTGAAAGGATATCTTGTGTTTGTGTGTGTGTGTGTTGAATAAACATGATATCTTCACCAATTGGTCCTCGTGATCAGTTGTTGGATCTATTGTCTTGTCAAAACTTTGACTTGAGTATGGGCTATCGTCAAGTCAAATCAGAACCAACGATGTTCGTAATGTTGTCTTACTCGTGGTTGATCCCTCGAGAAGACACCATTACATCTTTTGGTCTGACCAATTCCATCACCATGTTCACATAATGGTGGGAGTCCAGTGAAATGGAAATTCCAATGAGTTGCTATTGAGTCCATCAACAACATTTTGTCTCCTCCATGAATCATGTTGAACATTAAGCTAGTGTTGGAAACTTTTATAAGCATTATCTTCATGTCCCGTTCATGAAGCATATGTTGGATGAAAGAAGTGACTCCCTCTCATTCATGTGCATTCGATGCAAGTTGCCGCCGTGAATTTGAGAAAGTTAGTTTTGCTTCCCATGGAATCATCCCAAGTCAGTCATGCATGTGCGAAGTATTCTGTGGTTTGGTAGATTAATTACCTCCATTCCATATGTATTCCCTAGTACACCAAGCCACTAGCTGACTTGTTCAGGGAGAAGAAGTTCTCCATAAGAGCTAATCATATGACTTAATGCAAGGACTTTGATATACTTGATGATGGTTCCCAACCAGGACTCAGTAGTGTTTCATTGTAAGACCACCATGTGGTCATGCTTGTCTGGGACAGCGTGTTCACATTTGTTTAGCAGAACCAGCTCCTGTTTTTAAGCCTACTACCATAGTCCATCTCCTGAGAATCTCACAATGTCATCTTGTCGATTTGTGTCGCTACCTTTCTTTTTCCAAACAAGATGTCTGAAATATTCCATTACCAACCAGATCTGAATCTCAGGCAGATATGATGGTTGTATCATTCCCACCATTTGCATTTTGTTCCCAGCTTGCACCGCCATTGTGCCAATTTCCCATGGGCTGCCCTCTCAGTAATTGATGTGTCGGATCATCTTCAAAAGTAGTCCTGCCATGGATCCCATCCATTTACGATGATAAGCAAAAATCATCCATTGTGTTGTCTTCAACAAGGTAGTCCACATCATCCATCCTAGTCTGGGTATGTAAATTCTTCGAACTCTCCGAAACGATCAATTGTGATTTTCCCTAGGCTGGTATGAAAAGTTTTGATGATCTAGATATCAAAAGTAATTCTTTTTGACACTTAAGGGAATAATTCTACGAGTCACCTTCCCCGAGGTGTCCCGTTATGGAATCATGGAAATTATCTCCTCGCTACTTGACCCCATTCACCATCCTCTCAAGCATGGAATTGTTGCCTACCAAATTAGACCCAGTCATCTGTTCTCCCATCCCTTCTGAGGTCTGTTTGAATGTCTCAGATTGAGGGATGTTTCTATGTCTCATTCCGTGAGTTGATCCTGAGTTGTTCGATCTTCGAGAAGATCGAGCCTTCTAGAGTTTCCTCTTCCTCTCATTGCCATGTTGACTGGAGTTCTCAGAGTAAGACTACGAGACAAAGATGGTGACGAATCAATGTTATTACAAAGTGCAACCAGAATCTTGAAGACTGTGTTAGTTTGCGTTTCCCCTTCATCTTACCCTACGCTTGAATCTCGGGACTAGATTCTTGTTTAGTAGGGGTGAGTTGTCACATCCCTGGTTCTGGTATGACCTAGACTAGCTAGTCATGTGTGCATCATGTTTAAATTTCAATGAACTTGAAATGGGGACATGTGAAAGCCTCAGAAATCATTTCTGAAAATGACCAAGATAAAAATTGCTTCAACTAAGCCCAAGAAAATGTTCCTGTTAATCTCTGAAAATAATGTCAAGAAGTAAAACTCAAACCAATATTTTTGGAATCACATAAATATTTATTTTGGGCTTTTGGAATTAAGTCAATAATTATTTGCATTGGATTTATATTTGATATATTCAAATATGATCCAATAACTCTGAAAGTTTGCAAGTGGCCTTGAATACTTTTTAACAGGCCACATAATAATTTTCAGAAGTTTATGAAATGATTTGGTATAAAAATCAAATCAAAACAAATTAAACAAAATAGAAAAGAGAAATAAGAGAGAAGGAGAGAAGTACCTGGGCCTTACCTGCTAGTGTAGTTCGCCCACTGGCTGGCCTAGCCCACTTGGCGACTTGCCAATCGTCCTCAACCCAGCGCCAGGAGGATGAGGGCATGTGTCCGCCGCGCGCCGGCAAACGCCGGCCACCTCCTGCTTATCTGCTCGCCGCTGGAGGCACCTGAGGGCGCCACGCACCCGCCCTCGACCACCTGCACCTCTCCCCTCTCTCCCTGGACCTCTTCCCTTTCCCTGGCTCGCTCCCCCACGCAGTCCGAGCGCTGCCGTTGCCGCCGCTCGTCGTTACTGTGGCCACCAGCACCCCCATGCCCAACCAGCGCCCCCACGAGCTCCGCCTCGACGCCGTACAGCCGCACGCCAAAGCACGCGACCGCAGGTGGCCGTCAACGACGCCATCGTCGTTGTCTTCCACCTCGGGCTCCGACCACCGCCACCGTTGATTCGCCGCACGCAGGACTTCCCCGAGCCCACTTCCACGCCCCTACTACCGCCGTGAGCCACTACGCCGAACCCCTCTCTCCCCGTGCTCGTTTGCCTCCCTGGTTGTTGCTTCTGTCAAGCCCGAGACCTCACTGCCGCTGGCCATGGCGCCACCGTGGCTACTGACGACATAGCTCGCGCCTGAGCATGTCGCCGTGCTCACCGAGTTCCTAGGAGCCCAACACATTCCCCAGCTCCTCCTGTCGTGCTCCGCAGCCCCGTTCCGCTCGACGCCGTAGCTCCGGCCGCCGCCAAGGTTGATGCCGTGCCCAACTCCTGTCACCTTGTGCCCTCCCCCTGCCACAGTTGGATGTGCACGAGGCCCAACTCCACGTAGGTGGGCTCGGCTATTGATTTGGTTGCCGGAGCAGCCGTCCCGATCATCGCCACTGCGTCTGTGTGCTCACCGGCGTTGGACTCCGGTGAGATGACGTGGCCTGTCATTAGCCACTAATGACCCTGCTGATTAACCCCCCCCCCCCCGAGTTATGGACACCTGGGCCCCACGTTTTACTAAACCGCAGTTTATTTCTCTGTTTAGCTTAAACTAATCACAGTGGCCCCACGCGTCAGCGTTGACTTGCTGATTTGGCCGTTGACTAGGACCCACATGTAAGTGACCCAATCTGCAGTGTGTCACTTACCAGTGGCCCCACTGGTTAGGTTTGACCTAGACCCCGTCTATTGACCTGCTGACGTCACCCAGATGAAATGCTGATGCAATAAGCGTTTTCTGGAATTTTAAATAAATCAGAAATGAATTATTAATTTCAGAAAATGTCTAAAACTTCTAAAAATCATAGAAATTAATCTATAACTCAGAATGAAATAATTTATATATGAAAAATTATCATAAAAATTCAAGGAATCCATCTGTACCATTTTCATGCATGTCTGAACAATCTTTGTCCTCTGTTTTGGACCAAAAAAATAAAGGGCATTTAAGTAATCATATATGGAGTTGGAATTTGAATCATGTATTCAAACCAACTTCATTTAAATCATAGCTAGATGCATTAGTTCAAATCACAACATATTGCCATGTCATGATCATGCATCATATTGTGGCATTGCATTGACTGTGTTCTTTCTCAGTTGCGGTGATTGTCCCCTCTCGATAGACGTGCTTCCGACGATGAGTTCGATGACACCGATGAAGAACTATACTATCTTCAAAAGTGCCAGGCAAGCAAAACCCCCTTTTTCATTCTGATACAATCCCACTCTCTCGCTCCTGCTCTCTTTTACTGCATTAGGACAACAACGATTCAACTGTTACATGCTGCGGTAGTTGAACCCCTTTCCTCTGCATGACCTGTTATTGCCACAGTAAATAGATGAAACCCACTAGCATGAGTAGGAGTTGTTTGAGCCCTGATGTGCCTACTCATTCATGCTTGTTTGTCATGCCTGCTATTGCTTAGAGTTGTGTCAGGTCTGATTCATCAAGGATGAATTGGAAAGTTGTGAACATGTCCTACTGTGTGTTAGCTAAGTGTGTTGAACACGATTTGGTAAAGGTATCGATGAGAGGCCATGTAGGAGTACATGGTGGGTTGTTTCATTGGAACCGTCCTTAAGCACCGAGATCTGTATGTGTGATTTAATAACCAGCTACTACCACACATTGGGCCCAAATCCAATGGACCCTCTTGGCTTCTTAACCACTCTAGTCCTTTGTCCAGGAGTTGCTACTAGTTTCTGGTGTTTATAGGATATGTGTTGGCGGCCGTGCGTAGCGCTGACCCTAGGGGTGGGCTATGATGCAGTAGATACACCGTGGCACGGTGTACCAAGTCGCCCGTTTGGTGTCTCGGGAAGCCTATACACATCGTTCGGGGCCGTATGTGGAAACCGCAGCCGGACTCCCTGCGGATGGAACCTGGATAGGCGATAAACCTGGACTAGAGACTTGAGTGTTTAGGTAGGCCGTGGCCGACACCCTCGTTGGGCTTCCGCTTGAAGGTTGTCGAGTGCATGTCGTGTAAACGACGGTAAGTGGTGAGAGCGTGTGTGAAGAAGTACACCCCTGCAGGGTTAACATCATCTATTCGAATAGCCGCGTCTGGTTAAAAGACTGCTTGGTTTCCTATACAGTTCATAGACAAGTTAAAGTGGATACTCTAAAATACGCAAGATAAGCTTGAGTGCTATGGATGGCGTTCTCGTAGGGAGACGGGAGCGGATCCATAGTGGTGTATTGATATGGTGAATATGTGGACTCGTGTGCGCCACCTCAAAAAAGTTACTTGCAGTAGTAGTTCAGGTTACCCACTGAGTCAATGCTGGCTTGCTGTAGTTAAACCCCACCATCCTTTTGTTGATAATGATGCATATGTAGTTAGATCTGATGTATGTCTGGCTGGGTACATTTGTATTCACGTTTGCTTAATTTATATTTTGCAGAGAGACTTCAGTCTCGCTAGTAGTTCCGTGTGGACTTCGACGTTTAGCTTGATACCTCAGCTACGATCTTGTGCCCTTGGCAGGATCTGGAAGATAGTCAGGCTTCTCAGCCTTTTTCATTTGTAGATGTCTGTACTCTGACATGTTAAGCTTCTGCATGTGCTTTGACTTGTATGCTCTGAATGTTGGGTCATGAGAATGATGTTGGTAATATCTCGCTCCTCGGAGCATAATGAATAAATACTTTGAGTTGTAGAGTTTTGTTGTGATGCCATGTTGTATTTGCACATATCGAGCATATTGTGTGTATGTTATTGAAATGCTTGGTATGTGTGGGATCCGACAACCTAGTTGTTTATTCTTGGTAGCCTCTCTTACGGGGAAATGTAGTCTTGTGCTTCCATGAGCCATAGTATTCCGCTACAGCCCGGTTCACCAGAGTCCTGCTAGCCCAGCACTACTGCTCCGGAACACATGACTGGCCGGCATGTGATTCACTTCGTTCCTGTGTCTATTCCTTCGGGGAAATGTCACGCGGTGACATTCGGAGTCCTGCCTAGCCTGCTACAGCCCGGTTCACCGGAGTCCTGTTAGCCCAGTGCTACAGCCCAGATTCGCACGTTGCTGATCGACATGCTCGATGCTGATTCATGTACGCCTGTCCCCGTAAGTTAGTGCCACTTTGGGTTCACGACTAGTCATGTCGGCCCGGGTTCTCTGTCATATGGGTTCACGACACTATCATATACGTGAGACAAAAGGGGCAAACGGTCCCGGGCCATGGTAAGGCGACACCCGTGGGAATACCGTGCGTGAGGCCGAAAGCGATATGAGGTGTTACCGGCTAGATCGATGTGACTTGGAATCGGGGTCCTGACAGGGCATCTGTCATCATGCCGCCGAGGCACATAAGATATGGGCACTCGACGTCGGTCTTCGTGGCCAAGGCGGTGATCATATTGCTCATGGTTTCTGTACTGATCTTGCCTGTGCCCATGTCCTTCATGCCGCGGGGGCGATCTTGGGCTGTGGGCCGACTGCATTGTATCCGCCACCACAGACCAGCTATGAGTCCTATTCCGCGACTAGGAGACTGTTGTGTTCTACTCCCCAGCCGCTCGGAGCAAGGCCCGGATCTGCATCGAACCTCTGCCTACCCCTGACTGGGATAGCTGGATTGACTCTGCTATTCGGGCTGCAGCTGTGAGATTTTGAATCGAAGTGCAGTATACCTGAGTTTGAGGCGGAAACAGTTGCCGTCGACTGGATTCAGGGATCCGCTGCCGAGCACGCTCGTCGAGTGCATGCTGCAAGTTCTCCAGTCGAGTGCGCTCATCCAAGTTGGCCAGGCGCGCTTCCTCCAAGGCCCGAGCCTCGGGGGTTTCTCCAACGATAGGAGAGTGAAGTGCATCCATATTGCGGAGGCGAAGCTCTTCCCTCCGCTGTGAAGAAAGGGGCCCGGGGCGGTACTCTTCATGAACGTGCGACGGATCGCCGCCACCATCACCACCGTTGTCGCGGGGGAAGCCAGGAGGACTGGGTAGTCCATTGACCATCAAGACTTCTGCCGTGGGATCGCTGTTGTCGCACTTGGATGCGGTCTCGATGGAGCTAGTCGACATGTCGAACAGGCCGTAGAGAGTTTCGCCGGGCTCGATTTCCACGACTTGTGAGGTGGCCGACTGGCGGGCCACCACGTGTCTCACCCACCGCTGGAGCCGCGACCGACCGGAACGCTTATGCTGGCGAATAGTGGGGGATGAGGACACCATAGGAACCGACAGATACTAGGTCGACAGTTGCCGTAGAAGGACGCCGCGGACGCACGCGCGAAAGTGCGTCTCCCTGCGAACGGGGAGCGCATCGACGTCGAGTGGAGCTTCCTGAAGCCAACCGGAGTCGTCGGTGATGAAAACAAACGCGCCGAGACGGATCTCGCGGCCCTCAACCAATCTGCCAGCGGAAACCATGATGATGAGAATCGGAAGGATCGCAACTCCACCAAAAAGTCGCTAAGAGACCTGCCCCAAGGTGGGCGCCAACTGTCGTGGATCTAAGACTGACGGTAGAATGGGGGGTAGGTATGAGGAGGCAAGATCCTAGCTATGGTAAAGTTGTACACACGAGTTTTACGAGTTTAGGCCCTTCGTGGAGGAAGTAACAGCCCTACGTCTCGGTGCCTGGAGGCGGTCGACTGGATTATGTACGTGTGTGTTTACAGGGGGTGCGAACCCTTATGCCAGTAGAGGGGGTGGCTTATATAGAGTGCGCCCAGATCCCAGCCAGCCCACGTCACAGGTGTTTTAAGGTACATCAAGAGGGGGGCGTTACTAGTAACGCTAGCAATAAAGTGACATAAATGCCTATTAACTCTATGAAGTAAACGTCCGACCATTGTCGTGCAGAGTGACTTTAGATCTTTTGTCCGTCGAGTGATAATTGTCATGGTCTAGTGAATTTGAGTCTTTCGAGTGGGATGCCTCGTAGTCGAGTGGATGAAGCTATACCTCGAATGCTTATGGTTTTAGGATGGTGTCCTAGGGGAGGGTGTCTAGGTCAGGTCTATGACCCTACCCTAGGTACATAGCTTCATCAGTTCCCGGCAGCCTCGCACCTTACGGGCAGTACTTACGGAGATGCTCAATATTCCATGAGTTTTGCAACTGTGTGCCATCCCAGGTCTCCAAACGGACTGAGCCAGGTGTGGTAACTCGTACCACCCAGTAAGGGCCTTCCCACTATGGTGACAGCTTGTGTGTACCCTTGGCAGGTTGAACACGCCTAAGGACAAGGCCACCTTCCTCAAAATACCGGGCATGAACCCTGCGCCTATGATAGCGACGTAGGGCTTGTTAGTAGCGTGCAACACGCATAGCAGCCCGGAGACGGTTTTCCTCGAGTAGCACAGCGTCATCATGCTGGTGCTAATCTTGCGCAACTTCATCGTAGGCAAGCAATCAATGGGACCCATAAATGAGTTCCGTAGGGATAACTTCTTCTGCCCCGTAGACCAGGGAGAAGGGAGTCTGCCTAGTAGCTCGGTTAGGTGTCATTCTGATGGACCAGAGAACTACCGACAGCTCCTCAATTCACCGCATGTCGCGCTTTTGCAGTGTATCGAAAGTTCTTGTCTTGAGTCCACGAACCACTTCAGCGTTCGCCCTCTCAACTTGTCCATTTCTCCGGGGGTGTGCCATAGAAGCGAAAGAGATTTTGCATCTGAGGGTGTGAATGTATTGCATGAAGGCGTGGCTCGTGAACTGGGTGTCGTTGTCTGTGTATCCTTACCGGAACTACGAAATGACACACCAATTCTTTCAAGAACTTGATAGCTGACTAAGCAGTCACCTTTCTCATGGCAGTCATTTCTAGCCGATTATAAACTTGTCGATGTCAACGAACAAGAATTCAAATCCCCCGGTTTCTCGGGGAAAACAGCCGAGGATATCAAGCCCCCAGACCGAAAATGGTCATTGTCATGGAAACGTTACGACAGATGTCCTAGTGTGAGGACTTAGTCATGAGGCCATCGCGTTGATGGTTAGCTTAAAGGGGTTAAATAGGACAAAGGACACGGGAGTTTATACTGGTTCGGCCCCTTACGATGGAGGTAAAGGCCTAGCCCAGTTTGTAGTTGGTATTGCTAGAGTTTCGATGAACGGGGGGCGAATACGCTTGACCCGGCTCTCGATCTCTTGTTTCTTATTCTGAAACCGCCGCCGGGTCATCCCTTATATACACAGGTTGACGCCCAACAGTTCACAGAGTCCTGGCCGGCTCATAAACGTGTCCTGCTCGGTTTCTACCTTTTCTTATCTTACAACACAAGTTATACATCTTATGGTGGTTTATCTCTATAGGCCATAATCCGACATTGGGCCTTGGTCCTTCTTGTTAACTCTCCTTCGTAATGCGTTGTACTCCTTGTCCTCATGGGCTATGACAGGAACAACTCACTATGGGTATAATCCAGCCCCTCTGGGCAGTTTATACCCAATAGTTATATCCCCAACATTAGGCTCCAGATTGATTTGAACCTGTTCATGTCAATCTTCAACACTTAGAAAAATTCCTTCTTCAATATCTTCACAAAAACCTTGTAAACCATCATGACGTCATCTTCCAAGACCATGGTAATCCGTCGTGACGTCATCTGCCATTAACTTTACACAGAACCCAAATCTTTTAATATATATCCTTTAATGAATCTCCAAAAATCGAGGCGTCTACATATCTACATATCTGTTTTTTCGACGTCCTCGATTCCTGTGCCTAGCACTTCTCCATTCACCTTATAAATAGGGCCGGGGGTCATTTCCCTTTTCCCCTTCATGCCTCTCTGTCTTGTCGTCTTCCTAGCGTCGCCCCAGTGCTTCAAACTCCGCCGCCGCCATCGGACTTTGCCTCTGCTTCGCCCTTGGCCGCTACATCACCCTGAACATACCAGAGAATTGCGACACCTCTCTGCTGTTCCCCAGCCTTAGTAAGCTTCCTTTTCTTCCTCTGTAGATCTGTCCTTAGGGTTTGAGCGTTCATCGCTGTTCATTGGCGTTCGTCACTGTGCGATGATTTTTGATTCAAACCTCAATATTCAACCTGTATAGTGATGGCCATAGTCCTTGTTTTTTCATCACTACATCTTGTTTAAACAGCAACTCCAATATGAACCTTTATCAACTGCTTCGGTATCCATATTTAAGTCTGAATATACTTTCATTTTCCGACCCGTGGTAGATCCAAAATTATTGTGCCAACTTGTGAAACTTGTTTTTCCATCACTTAGTTATTTCAGATCTGTATCTTTAGGCGGTTTAACTTTAGAAAATGATAACCCGCTAGGTACGATTAGTCCCCTCTTAAACCGCCAATCGCTTAGCATTGTACCTTTGACAACACCGATATCTGGTTTAACAATTTTGCATGTTTCAACACTTTCCATCTCATAACCTACAATGCTTTATGCTTGTCAATCATGAATCTTAAACCGGCACAAACCTTCCATCATGTTGTGAAAGAAATGGCCAAGTCTTTTTATGCCTGCAACTGGGTTCCGTCCCGGATTACGAAAGAAGATCCGAATGGATTTGTTGCAACTGGAGCTTTATCCAAACAGAATGAAATCCATTAGAGAGCTCCCGGTCCAGAAAATCCTCTTGAGCCCAAGGATGGCGAAATAGTTGTGTTTGTTGATCATCTGAGTCACGGTTTTAAACATCCCAGGTCATAAAATTTCTGTGACGTGCTTGCTAGCCTCCAACTCCACCCTCAAGATATTGGACCTAACTCTGTGTCCAATATTTGCAATTTTCAAGTGTTTTCTTAGGCTTATCGGCAAGAAGAACCGACCGTTGAACTGTTCAGAGACTTCTTCTATTTAAACCGCCGTACTGAATTTACAGATGGGCCTAATATTGAACTTGGCGGCATTTCAATTCAGAAAAGGAAAGATGTCAGCTTCCCTCACGCCAAGCATCATAGTCACCCCAAGGATTGGAACCAGACTTGGTTCTATTGCAAAGATACATCCCCAGCTGACGAGAATCCTCTGTCGCGTTATCGTGCTCACCGGCTTACCAATACACACCCATTTCCCCAAATGCTTACTACAAAAGAATGGGGCAAATATGCACCACAACTTGCAAAGCTCAGAGCCTTTGTGGCTAATGGTTTAACAGGCTTTGACTCTGTTCGTTGCTGGATATCTTGGGGAATTTTGCCTTTAAGGCGTCGCCCCGGTTTAATGTGTGAGTACATAGGGGATTTGAAAGACCCTCAACGGCACACTGACATTCAGTTAACTGACGCTAAAATCACTTAAGTTGTCAAAAAGATACTAGATGAACCGGTGGTTGTCTGCAACAAAACAGGGCTTACTCCATTCTGTGTTTCAAATAAACTGCCAGCTGTTAGAATTGCATAACCCCTGTGTTAACCTTATATTCTTAACCCTTCCTTATAACCTTTGTCAATGTTTTAACAGGATGATGATCCATTTTGGAAGAAGAAAGCTCAGGATAAACCGGCCAAGATGCCTCGCCCCAAGACAAAGGTCATCAAAAGGCCTGCCAAGAAGAAAACCGCCAAGCTCGCCGAGCTGAACATCGACGAGGATCTTGATAACCTGGAATCAGAGGTAGAACTTGAGTCTCTTGGTTCCTTTTTCATACACCTCATTGACAATGACCATTATCAGGATGACGCTGAGGCTAGCCGGGCTGATGATGTATAGGTAATTATTCTTTCCTCCGGTTCAGATCCTCTGCCAACACAGAAAACCCGTCAAGAAAGCCGGAAAGTAAAATTTTCACACCCTCTAGCTTATCTGGATCCAAACTTTCTTTGAAGAAACAGCAACATGAAGCTCGCCATACAACCCGGCATAGTGGCCAGATGGTTACTTCGTCTGGTTTACCGAACACGCCGGTTCGTAAACGCCGCCCAGAGGTTTCACCTACTCCTGAAACATCTTATCCCAAGGCAGGTTATTTTTGGCAACCTCTTAATCCATCTGACTCAAACTATCAGGGAACATCTCATTCATCATCTGGCGAGTCAACAGGAACACAGATACCACCTCTTAAAACTGTTCCTGGGTGAGCTTATCAAAATTAACCCTTTACACCTTGAGCCTATTTAATATGCTAAACTTTAGTTCCATTCATTTCAGAGCCAAGGCCAGACCCAGCAAAAAGGCCAAATTGAATAAACCGGCTGATGATGACATGACAGCTGACCCAGAAAAGACTCCAGAACCATCTGAACGAAATACTAATGTTGTCCTTGATGATCCGCCAGCACAAGACCATGAAACCTTTGTTGAGCAAGTGTAAATTGATCCGATGGACCATGATGATAACCAGCCAAGTCCAACCAAAGTTGCTGATGATAAAACGGACGATGTTGTTGTTACTCGTGTTAGCTATACTGCCCCCGGCAATCCCACTACTCTGTCAAAACATAGCGCCAAAGAGGAATTTTCTGCTATAGACAAGGGAAAGTGGAAGATGGATCTGGAAAGTTATACCCATCTCAGCGCCCAAGATATCCACTCTGGTCTCTTAAACCGGCTGTATGCCAGCCGTGATTATGAAGTCGGGTTATTGAACATGATGAAGGAGCGATATGAGGTAAACACTTATGTATGACTACTCTTCCCTTATAACCGGTTTAGTGCTACTAACTCCAGTAGCCCCCAAGGGTCGATTTATAGTACTGATATTTAGCTGGGACTTTGTAAAAAATACTTCAACTTTTCCCTGTGTTGCCCCTAAGGACTAGTTTATCTTTTCAAGAGGAACCGGGGCTTATTAGTCAAACCCAACATTCATGCAAAAACCTATGTAAACTGATGAACCACCAAACTGATCGATGGGAGCAAAATCCATAGTCTTTAACTTGAGCAAATATGCATTAGTCCCCAAGTGCCAAGTATATGACTTGTCATGTGCTTGGGACTTTGTAATAATTTTAGAGAAGAAACTATAGCCATTAGCCCCCAAGTGCCAAGTGTATGAATTGTCATGTGCTTGGGACTTCAAATGTATACTGCCAACTCACAAATTGCATACCTCTTGCAGGCTGAGCTTAGCAAAAAGGAATCCCAAGTCGCCAACCTTCAAGAGAATATCAAAACTCAACAAGCCGAGACTTCCAAGGACAAAGAAGAGCTGACCAACGCTTTAGCAGCTATGGAAAAGCTAAAAGAGAACTTTAAGAGTGAGCGGGCGGGTTGGGATACAGAGAAAGCCACTCTGCTGAAGAAGGCTGAAGACGCTGAAGCGGCCCTTAATCCGGTCGTGGAGGAATTAACTGTCTTAAAGTGGCAAATAACTTCCATGACTACTGCTGTCTTTGGTGAGTAATTATCTTCACAAACAGTAAACATGTATTATCAAATAGACTGTCGGTTTACCAATTTGGTCATATGGGCTCAGACATGCGTCAAAGTCTGAAGGCTGCCTATACCTTTATAGAACAGCTATATACCGGCGTACAAAGGGTCATCTATATAGCTTCTCATAATAAACCGCCCCAACTTTGATCAAAGATACATTGGTAAGGCTAGCTGTGATGCCTGCCCGGATTGAGGAGCTGGAGAAATCGGCTGCCAGGGCGGGTGCTCTTACCGCATTGACGCGAGCCAAAGCCTAGATCTCTGGTCTTGACCTGGCCGATCTAGGAAACGGCTATCCTAGCATAAAAGAGGACGGGTCAGATTTTGATAATGATGACCTTAGAGCTTTGACAAGGGAGATGTGCCCACTGGCTAGCAAATTGGCTAGAGAAACTGATCTGTCACATTATCAGGCGATTTATGATGCCAACAACAAGAAGGTTAATCCGCCAAGTTGCAACGCTCCGGATCTTATTCCGCTAATCCGTAAGCATTCTTATGCTCCTGATGTTGACCCCTCCTCACTTATAAGAGATGAAGATGTATTCAGGGCTTTAACTGGGATCGATTGGTCAACCAATGACTTCCAGCAACTGGGTAGAGAAGAGGAGGGTGAACCAGCACAAGATGATCCAGAACCTTCAAGCCAGCCCGATCAAGATTCATAAACAGGTAGCCAGTTTAGCTTCTTCCCTCTGCAAGACTTGTTTAAAACAATTATTCTTATGGGCAACAAACCACCTTGTAATAGGCTAGTTGAAACACTTGGTCTGCCATGCCATCATGCATATTTAGTTTGCATGACACTGTTAATCCGCCATGTTAATATATGTTATGTCTGCTTATGATATTTTAGCACCATAGAATCTGCTCCTACAATTAATAAAATAAAAAACGTCCTAGCGGTGTACCGCTAGACGGGTTATCTTGCCCAACAACATAGTTTATAACCATGGCTAAGCATGAAAATAACCATATACAATGTAAGATATACCATACCTGTGATATTTTCTCACACTGCTGGGTTAGCAATCTGGTATAATAAGGGTGATAACCCATAACTTGAATACTGGTATTCATCATCTATTTGCCAATTTATGAACGGGCCCAGGCCGGATCAATAAACACCAGACAATAATTTTCTGCTTGCTGGTGACTTATAGTCAAAGGCCAGGCCGGGTTAATAAGTATAGATAAAACATTATCAACCGAAAAAATCAAGAAGGATTTAAATAGTCATAATTGTGGTGTTGCACTGATCAAGAGGGTTTAAGCTGTGGTTCGGATACAACAAAGCCTCCAAATGATTTCCCTGGTGGCCTTATGCCTATCAAGAGGTGTAGCTATGGTTCGAATACGACCAAGCCCCCAAATGATTTCCCTGGTGGCCTCATGCCTATCAAGAGGTGTATCTATGGTTCGAATACGACCAAGCCCCCAAGTGATTTCCCTGGTGGCCTTATGCCTATCAAGAGGTGTAGCTATGGTTCGAATACGACCAAGCCCCCAAGTGATTTCCCTAGTGGCCTTACGCCAATCAAGAGGTATCCCTATGATTCGAATACGACCAAGACCTCAAGTGATTATCTGGGTTGTGCCCAAGGGGTACTTATGTTTGAGCTGTGATGTGCAGCAGACTCTCTTTGGTCCCTTTATTTGAGGCCTCCAAGTAGACTAGAGCTATGCTCATATGAAGTTATAATATTGGATTGATAGTTAGATTACCAAGGTAACCAGAGCTGTGCTGTTATAGTATGGGCTTGATAGCTGGATCACAAAGGTAACCAAAGCTTGATAGCTGTGCTATTATGATATGGGCTTGATAGCCGGATTACCGAAGTAACCAGAGTTGTGCTCTTATGATATGGGCTTGATAGCCAGATCGGAAACTCATTTAAAAGAACGACTGAGGCCCCGCTTTAGCAAGGATGTCGGTTTATTATATCAATCATAATATATACATTGTCTAAATATGTACATAAGGAGAGCCTACGGCTCAAGTGTAGTATGGCCTAAGTTGAGCGATATTCCAAGGCCGACGGGTCTCCTCCTCCGACGTGCATGAGTCCTTGTGCTCTCGAACATCGATAAGGTAATCTAATACGTTGTTTAGATTCTTGCTGACCACAAAGGTCCTTCCCAAGGTGGGGTAACATGTGCATATTAGTCTGATCCTAGATGAGCTGGAGCACCAGATCTCCTTCTTGAAAAGTTCTGGTTTTAACCAGGCGGCTGTGGTAGCAGCACAGATCTTGCTGGTAAATCGCCGAACGAGGCACTGCGATGTCACGCTCTTCATATAACAGGTCAACTGCTTCCTGATGTGCTTTTTCATTGTCAGCTTCAACATAAGCCGCCACGCGGGGCGAGTCATGAGGATGTCACTAGGGAGAACTGCCTCTGCTCCATAAACCATGAAAAAAGGCGTATAGACCATATACCTGTTGGGGGTGGTATTAATGCTCCATAACACGGAAGGTAACTCCTCGAACCAACATCCCGGTGTCCTCTGCAAGGGAACCATAAGCCGGGGTTTGATACTTCTCAAAATCTCTTGATTGGCTCTATCAGCTTGACCATTAGACTGGGGTGAGCCACTGATGATACGTCAAGCCGGATATGCTCACGGTGACAAAAATCTTCCATAGCTCCCTTGGAGAGGTTAGTGCCATTGTCAGTTATAATGATATGTGGAAAGCCAAAGCGGAAAATCACCTTCTTCATGAATTGAACCGCCGTTGCTGCATCACACTTACTCACTGGCTCTGCCTCTACCCATTTAGGGAAATTGTCAACTGCTACCAAGAGGTGGGTCTTCTTATCCTTGGATCTTTTAAAGGGCCCAACCATATCAAGTCCCCAGACTGCAAAAGGCCATGTAATTGGGATCATCCTTAACTCCTGAGCCGAAACATGAGCTCGACGTGCAAATTTCTGACAACCGTCACACCTTCTGACCAAGTCCTCAACATCAGCATGAGTCGTGAGCCAACAAAAACCGTGATGAAAAGCTTTGGCCACCAGAGATTTTGAACCAGCATGATGACCATAGTCCCCTTCATGGATATCATGTAGGATCCCATAACCTTCTTCAGGAGACACGCAGCGCTGAAACACCCCTGTGACACTGCAATGATGCAACTCTCCATTGACAATAGTCATTGACTTGGACCGCCAGATTATCCGCCTGGCCAAAACTTCATCCTCAGGTAACTCGCCCCGGGTCATATACGCCAAATAGGGAACTGTCCAATCCGGGATAACATGAAGAGCTGCCACCAACTGAGCCTCCGGGTCAGGGATAGCCAAATCCTCCTCTATGGGTAACTTGACTGATGGGTTATGAAGGACATCAACAAAAACATTGGGCGGTACCGGTTTACGTTGAGAACCCAACCGGCCAGTTGCTTCCCTGTTTTGGATTATATCTCCCAAAGGAGCAGAACTGATCACAGTGATGGGATGACCCTGACAATACTGTTTGAGCTTCCAGCTCGCCATGAAAACTCCGTACACTAGCTTCTGCCAATGTGGGTATCTCTGCTTGAACTCAATGAGAACCTCGCTGATATAATAAATCGGCAGTTGAACCGGATATTCCTTGCCTGCCTCCTTTCGCTCTACCACAATAGCCACACTGACAGCCCTGGCATTGGCAGCCACATATAACAATAACGGCTCTTTATCAATAGGAGCAGCAAGGACATGTGGCTCAGTTAACTGCTTTTTCAAGTCCTCAAACGCCGCATCAGCAGCATCACTCCAGACAAAATTGTCTGTCTTTTTCATGATCTGATATACAGGGATAGCTTTCTCCCCCAACCGGCTGATAAACTGGCTCAACGCTGCAATACGACCCGCTAGACGTTGAACATCTTTGATACACGCCGGTTTAGCCAGAGAAGTAATTGCCTTAATCTTTTACGGCTTAGCCTCAATACCCCTGTTAGACACCCAAAAACCCAAGAGCTTTCCTGTCGGTATACCAAAGGCACACTTGGCCGGATTACGCCCAATCTGAGTATGAAGACAGTTTTGCACACAGCGCTGATAAGTCGCCTGGGCACTCTTGAGCCCAAAAGGCATAGACACATAGCAGAAGGCTCCAAAGGGAGTTATAAAAGTTGTCTTCTCCTGGTCCTTAACTTCCATCTTGATCTGATGATAACCAGAATAAGCATCCAGAAAACTCAAACGCTCACAACCCACCGTAGCATTAATAATCTGATCAATACGAGGGAGGGCGAAAGGATCAGCCCGCCTTGTTTAAATCTGTGTAGTCCACACACATGCGCCAAGTACCATTCTTCTTAAGTACCAGCACCGAGTTAGCCAACCACTCAGGATGAAACACTTCAATGATAAACCCAGCTGCCAGGAGTAGAGCTACCTCCTCACTAATAGCCTTACGTCTTTCTTCATGGAAGCGGCGGAGAAACTGCTTGACCGGTTTAAACTTAGGATCATTATTAAGAGTGTGCTCAGCGAGTTCCCTCGGTACACCTAGCATGTCAGAAGGTTTCCATGCAAAGATGTCCCGGTTCTCACGGATGAACTCGATGAGCGCACTTTCCTATTTCGGATCCAGATTAGCACTGATGCTAAGCTGCTTGGATCAATCGCCAGGAACAAAATAAAATAACTTGGTTTCCTCAGTGATTTAAACTTCAAGGCCAGATCATGCTCTGTAGTTGGCTTTTTTAAAGAAGTCATATCTACTGGATTAACATTGTCCTTATAAAACTTCAACTCCTTTGTTGCACAAACCGACTCAGCATAAGCCGCATCACCTTCTTGACATTCCAAAGCTATCTTTCGGCCCCCATGTACCGTGATAGTCCCCTTATGACCTGACATCTTGAGCTGCAGATAAAAATAATAGGGTCTTGCCATAAACTTAGCATAAGCCGGCCGTTCGAACAGGGCATGATAAGGGCTCTTGATTTTGACCACCTCCAAGGTCAACGTCTGCGATCTAGAATCATGATCATCTCCAAAAGCAACTTCCAGGGCTATCTTACCAACTGGATACGCCGACTTACCAGGCACCACTCCATGGAAAATAGTGTTTGACGGTTTAAGATTTTTATCCGTCAAACCCATACGACGGAAGGTGTCATAATAAAGGATATTAATGCTGCTCCCTCCATCCATGAGCACCTTCGTGAACTTATACCCGCCAACCTGAGGCGCAACCACTAATGTCAGATGACCCGGATTATCAACCCGGGGCGGATGATCCTCTCGACTCCACACAATGGGCTGCTCAGACCAGCGCAAGTAACGGGGTACTACCGGTTCAACGGAGTTCACTGCCCTCTTATGAAGCTTCCGATCCCGCTTGCACAAACTCATGGTGAAGACGTGATACTATCCACTATTTAATTGTTTCAGGTTACTTTGCTATCCAGACTGTTGCTGCTGATTCCCCTGACCAGACTGTTGATGGTAGCCGCCCTGATTGCCTTGGTTGCCTTGATGACCCTGATGACCTTGATGATCTTGGAAACCGGAGCCTGAACCACCACCACCGTAACCCAGACTCTGTGAACCGGACCTCGGACCGCCTCCCGGTCCATGGTTACTTTGAAAAAGATTTGAATTCTTGAATTCCCTCATCATGTAACAATCCTTCCAAAGATGAGTAGACGATCTTTGATGTGTACCATGCTTCGGGCAGGGCTGATTCAACATATGCTCAAGATTAATGCCTGATCCTCTGGTCTGTGGGGGCGGTCTACCCTTATGTCCCTGGCCATTATTCTGCGTATTGGTATTTGCTACAAAATCCAAGTTGCTATCAGCCTTGTGCTTACCATTACCTCCCTGATTCGCCGCCGCATTATGGTGCTGCCTTTTGGTGCTCCTGCACTTCTTTCCCTTTCCCTGTTTGTCATCGTCAGACTCAGGATATTTGGTACTATCAGAGTCAGCGTACTTACCCAGAGCAGCCATAAGTGTCCCCATGTCGTTGCAGTAACGTTTGAGCCGCCCTAATTTCTGCTTGAGGGGCATAAAACGGCTATTTTTCTCTCACGTCAAGACTGCTGAATCTGCATTGATCTCGTCTGACGAGTGCAGTATCTTGGAAACCCGGCGCACCCAATGGGTTGGTGAATCTCCTTCTTCCTGGACACAGGAGGCCAAATCCACAATTGACATGGGCTGCTTACACGTGTCCTTGAAATGGATAAACCAGGCTTTTAACTCAGCCCATGCCCCAACGGAGTTAGCCGGTAAACCCTTCAACCAAGTACGAGTCGTTCCTTCTAACATCATGGTAAAATACTTAGCACACGCAGAATCATTAACATCCAACAGTTCCATCGCCATCTCATAACTCTTAATCCATGATTCAGGAGGTAAATCGGCCGTTTAGTTGGGTACCTTACGGGGAAATTTGAGATCCTTGGGCAACCGTACGTCACGCAAAGCCGGGGTCAAACATGGCACACCCAAAGACCTGAAAGTTACTCCTGTCTCGACTGAAGCCGTCAGATTAATCGGAGAAGGTTGACAGGCCACGTACTGCACCACTAACTCGGCCTCTTGACGTGCTCTCCCTTGGTCCACCATGTTCCGAGCACCGGCACAACCGCCTACCGGGTTATGGCCATGAGGCGGATTACGATTCCACCCACTGCTGGACACGGCTGGCTCATCAATATGTCTATTGTAACTCCGGCTCGGACGAGGGGGTGGAATGAATCCTCTCACGGCTGTATGAATAAGCCTGCTGCTGAGCCAAGGTTGTCTGAAGAAGCTCTCTAGCCTGTCGCATCTCAACCGCTACTGGGGACTCGCCTTCGACTAGGAGAGCCGCCAAGCGTGAAGCGGCCGCGACCATGTTATCCAAGGGGTTAGAGTAATGACCCGACGGTGTCGACACATGATGCGGCGTCGGTGCATGCCGCGGCGGGTTATCACCCTGACGAGGCGGATCCATCGTGCGCGGTTGAACCGGCGCCCCTGTTCCTGGTGCTTCAGTCCAGTTTATCACTGGCTGGTTACTAGTCCCTGCTCCAGGCATGTTGAGGAGGTTTCTTGGCTCGTAAACCAAAGGTAGGCGGGTCTAATGCCTTCTCCTCATGACATCATTCGACGCGTTCTGATCTAACATAAGCCGGAAGGATTCCGATTGAACCCGCTGCACCTGAGCCTCCAACTCGGCCTGCATCGTGGCCATCCTTATATCCTCGGCCGCCAGGTCTTCCTTGGCTTAAGTTATCTGGTCTCTCACCTTGGCAATTTCCGCATTATATTCATCCCGGTTTGCCGCACTAACCTTGGTCGTCATCAGTGTTGCTACACGTCAAGTAAACCGGACAAAGACTTGAGCCGACGGGCGCACAGGGCCTCCTGCCCCGGCCGCTGTTGTCGCTGCTGACCCAGAGATTAATGCCGCCGCAGTTG